>NC_142523.1:31379967-31538717 GCF_964205215.1 Stylophora pistillata
CCACGAACACTAAAAGAGTTTGTAACACGTATCAGGAAAATTACTTTTGACGTATGTAATTGTACCCTTTGTAGCTCTTAGACTTAATGTAATTCTTACTCTGGATGTAGTTTTAGTACTCTATCTTTTCAGTAGCATGTATATAGTTATATTAGTGTATTTAATAATGTTATTAACGAATTGATTAATTAAATAATTAGTTAACCTTATATTTTACTTATCATCTCTGAACTTTTATTGTAACTTTTTAGTATTATATTTTCATTTATTTTCTACTCTATTCATTAGCTATCTAAGCTAGGTGCCTGACAAGCTCCATAAATTTCGAGTATAAATAAATACCTGGCCATACACAGCTCTGTCATTGAGACACTGCCATCTATCAAAATACTTGGCATTGAACTTGATAGTATGCTATCTTTCAAGGATCACATTACTAAACAGCTTCAAAAGGTATACGCTAACAGTGGCGCACTTAGGAGAATCAGGCGTTTTGTCCCTGGCAATGTTATGTTAAGGCTCTATAAAACTTTCATTCTCCCTCATTTTGAATACTGTTGCCCCCTCTTTCTTGGATTGGGGAAAGTGCAAGCAAATCGGCTAGAAGATGCCAACTATTATATTCTTAGATCACTGCTAGGTTATCTCAAGTCTACCCTTTATGATGAATTGCTGCGAATCTTGAATATGGAAACGTTAGACCAGAGAACCAAACAACAATACCTTATTCTGTTATATAAATGTTTGCATAACGACGGTCCCAAATATATCAGACACTTTTGTAGTTTTAGGGAAACTATGTACAATCTGAGAGGAACCGGCATTAACTTGTGCGCACCTAAATTTATTTCAATTTTATAAAAAAATCTTTCACTTCTATGTGCGCGCAGCTGTGGAATGGATTACCTACAATTGTAAAACTGGCCAGTAATATCAAACTTTGTAAGAAACTATTGAGAACATTGAAACTTAGCTGCTTCTCCATTTTATACTTGTATTTAAGTGACTCTCAATTTCATCGTACAAACTTAATCTTTAATCTTAATTTTGAATTATTTAAGCTATTGCTTCACCATTTTATACCTGTATCTAAGCGACTTTGAATTTTACTGTACAGACTTAAATTTTAATATTAATTGTTAGTTGTTTTAATTTCTAATCAATTAGGTTTTGACAGTATGTATTAGGTTTTCTAGATTCTTAATCTTGGAGGCACGTACGTATTTTGAACAAGCTCTATGAGCTCCTTGACGCTACGTGGGTAAATAAAATATTAGTTGATTGATTGATTAATTGATTGATTGATTGATCATTGCACTAGGCTGAAAAGGATTCATGAACAAAAAAAATAAAAACAAAATTTGTACGCTGATTGAAAAAAATTGAAAGTTACCGAGCGGAGTACGAAAGCAAAGAGAGGATTATGGAGGTAAACATTGATGAAAGTAGTTAAGAATTTACTTTCATCGAGGTTTGCAAACTCAAATAATTAAGGTGCGTACGCTAGTCTCGTTTCTAAGACTTTAAAAAACGAGGCGGAATGTCAGGTAATGTATTGCGCGCGAACAAAAGGCATGACGTGAAAGGATCTGCCTCTAGATCGAGTTAACCTGTGTCACAGTCCTAATTCATTACTTTTTAGGCAAATAATAAAAGTAAAAAAATTGACAAAAACAGTTAAGGTTGTTTACCCTCTCCTTACGAGACAGATTCAAGTATACCCTGAAACAATCGTACTAAACTATGTCTTAAATTCCTTCAGTATTACCTGTTTAGACCGACATGGAAAGAAAGGTAAATATTAGAGGGTAAGAAAACTTTTCTGTTCTTTAGGAAAAATTCAGAGTAAAGAATGGAAAGGAAATATTGCTAATAGGATAGTCCTTCGATACAATGTGTTTGCCAAATGATTATATGTCAATTTAGGGTCATTCATCGAATTTTTTGTCAGTAAAGGCCCATGGTTTTTATACGATAAACAAAATGTTACATATCTGCGTTCAATCGTGAGTCAATGAGTCGAACATTCGAAGAGAAACTCCATTATTGTCTGTTTGAAATCTGAAAGCTTTGTTTTTTAACACAGATCTGTCTTCTAATTTTAGGACAACTGAATTGCCCCTAAAGGAGATAAGAAGCTTCCCAATCTACTCACTCCGAAATAAGTCTAAATTCACATTCCCCTTTTCGTTTTTGAGTGTAATTCCATACATGTTATTTTTTTATTTTTTTTTTATGCGAAGTGGTGAGATACCAGGGCAAATTTTTCAAGATGTTGATAAAATCTTGATAATTTATTTTTGCTTTTCAAACGTCATTGGGTAATGATGACATCATCACTTATTAATGTTAGTTCACTTTACCTCTTGATACTTTTTTAATCGCAAGAGTCGTTTTTGTAGTCTCTCATATTTCATCTGAAGCCAGGACTTAAATGCTTCCTCCACCTTCGTTATCCATGTCCTCTCTCTTGCTACCCTCGGACACGCCCACAACTTATTGGTCCGGCTCTAAAACAAGAGAATGGTAAGAAGTCTTGGTGAGCATGTAACTAAGGGGTGAGGGGTAAACACCAAGGTGTGAATACAAAGGGGTGAGGGTCTTGCATATTTACACGTCTCAGCTTTTCAATGTTTTATTTCCTTGGAAATTTTGCGCTGGAAATTAGCACCTGGTCATGAAAGATTGATCTCGTTGCAATTGCCTTACAATTTACTGCTGCGTTTAGTGCTCCAAGGGTGAACACGGTGAATATAAAAGAAGGAGACCCATATGATGCCATTGCCCATATCCAGAATAACTTTCCTTTACATTTTGTTGGAGAACAAAATCCTCCACTGCCAGTCTTGTGAGTACCACCTCGACCAAACTATCAACGATCTCCTTCCCCTCCCTCGGGGATGTTTATTGGGTAGATCCAATCGGTGGCTCTCAGTCTAACGCGTTTCGAATTTGCTGTGACATGGAGACTGACGGAGGAGGCTGGACTCTAGTTTGGAGTTCTACGTTCACCAACTACGATGTTTTTACGAGTGTTACAAACGTTGTGACACCGAGGCCAAACTGGCCAGCACACGGCTACGATGGCATATTAACAACAGCTCCACTGAATGAAACAGATTATAACGCCGTGAACTTCTCACTCTGGAAACAACTCGGCAGACAGGTCCTCATCAAGAGCAACACAAACAACTGGCTGGTGTGTCATCCGGGAACAGGCAACTTGGTTGATTGGCCGGAAGGTAACGTCAACTGTCGAATTGTCAAGCATGTGACTAACACATTTAACGACACTTTGCCGCCATCATTGCCGCGACTTGAGATAGTGAAAGGAGTAACGCTATGCTGCCATGAGAACCCTCATTCCCGTATCTATTACCGCCTCGACTCTAGCGATACGACTGGCTGGCCTGTCCATGATCCTTGTGGAAAGCAGTGTGACAATCATGTAAAAAATGCGCCTAATCCACCCGGGAACATTGATGTTCGTACCTAATAAATCTTATAGTTTTACGAGGCCTTGTTCACCTGGCGAAATGGCGATTAAAATCATCAAAAAAGTGAAGTGGCATTAAGGCAACTGCATCGACTATTTTAACCCCTTTACTCGCACGATCTGTGGAGGCGCGGTGACCTCATGGTTTGTACGCTCGACTCTGGATCGAGTGGTCCGGGTTCGTGCCCCGGCCGGGACATTGTGTTGTGTTGTTAGGCAAGACACTTTACTCTCACAGTGCCTCTCTCCATCCAGGTGTATAAATGGGTACCGGCAAATTTAATGCTGGGGTAACCCTGCGATCGACTGGCATCCCATCCAGGGGGGAGTACAAATACTCGTTGTCGCTTCATGCTACAGAAGCCGGAGTTAAGCACCGGCCTAATTGGCCGCTAGGGTCGTAAACAGACTTTACCTTACTCCCACAATCTGATGGTGAATTCTCCCTTGTAGCTGTTAGACGTTTCCTGTGAATTAGTTACAAGAATTTGGAGTTAGATCAAGATAACAACATCTTCCGAATAAGTTTGGTATTCTCATTACCTGTTTGCTAGATAACATTTGAAAAAAACTAGGGAAAAGTTACCTGTTAATCAGTTCTTGGGTTTTGAGGGTTAAACTTTTGTATACGCTGATTACAATCCCGTAATGACAATACATGCTACTTATTTGTTTGAAAATAACAGGTAAATCAAGCAAGTGTGAATGGTGTTTCTTAGGGCTGCATCGTTGCTACGGTAACCTTTCTGTAAGGAGAATTACAATAAGAAAAAACTTATATCGATGCTAAACGAACAAACCATTGGGAAATGGACACCAGAAAGGAGATTGGAGTGTATTGAGACATAGCAGTGGGGAGGGAGGGTAGGGTCAGTGAATATCAAGTCAAGCATTTGGCCCTGCTCAAAATTCTGCCTCAGAACTTACAATACAATACTTTTTGATAGATAATTTGAGTCGTCCACCTTACATCATCGACATGAGAGGTGCTTCAAATTAATAGAGTTTCTGTCGTATTAAAAATTCTGATTATATCACCGTAATTTTGGGGAAAAGATTAGACATATAGATGACGCAAGGAAAAATCCCCAAATTATTAGTATAAAGTTGAATATAAAAATACTTTAAGTCACTCTTTACCTTTAAAAAATATTTGAATCAAAGGATCTTTTGTGATATTAAGAATTTGACGGGACTTCAAAAAATCAGAGATCTTTAAGAAACTCAGCGATATTTAACAATTATTCCACCAGTACGCGTTGGATATGGGATGATAGATAGCCAACGAGGCGTGTAGCGCTGAGTTGGCTATAATCATCTCATATCCAACAAACGCGAGTGGAATAATTGTTTTATTAAAACGCTACATTAAATTATTCAATTTTATTACATTTTTAGCTGCGATACAATGAAATATATGAAGTTCATATATTTTGAATTGCGGTATTAGGTACGTATGATGCACGATCCTCGCAGTAGATAGCGCTATTTAAGCAGTAGCGAAAGTCAGACCTGAAAAAAATCAGGCCTGTACGGGATTCGAACCACTGACCTCTGCGATACGAGTGCAGCGCTCTACCAATTGAGCTAACAAGCCAACTGGGAGCAGGCCGTTAAGTTGATTCCTAATAAACCCGTGAAAGTGATCTAATACCGCAGTTCAAAATATATGAACTCCATATATTTCATTGTATCTATTTATCACTTTCACGGGTTTATTACGAATCAACTTAACGGCCTGCTCCCAGTTGGCTGGTTGGTAGAGCGCTGCACTAGTATCGCAGAGGTCAGTGGTTCGAATCCCGTACAGGCCTGATTTTTTTCAGGTCTGATTTTCGTTATTGCTTAAATAGCGCTATCTACTGCGAGGATCGTGCATCATACATTTTTTGCTCCCTTTCAATTTTAAGCCTTTGCGTATGCTTACCATATCGTAGTTTATGGTATATTGGCTCATATACCATAATGGCTAAGCCAATGAAAAGTCTTGAATTGCATTATCCAATGATCCAGTTTTTAATAATTAGAGATATCTATAACTTTTGAGGTCATCAGCCTCGAATTCCACACTTATGGCAAGCGAAAGAAGTTTAAAATATGATACAGATCAATGGTTCAAAGCACATTTAAGCGTAATTTTTCTCACTGGGATGATGATGACCAAACATCATAACAAATCAAGTGAATTTAATTAATAGTTGTCAGTAAAACAATTGATATAGCCTGCAGGGTGAAGCTATTTAGAGACGTCATTAATGTGTTTGGTGTCAAAGCCAGATTAGCTTTCGCTTTCGTGTTCACCGGGTGCTTTTTTGATCAGGGAGAGTAGCCTCTATTCTTTATCGCAAAAGGAGTACTACTATCTTGCTATGAGGTGTCTGAAAGTTTGACAACGGTAAGATGACTTTATTTCAGTTACACCTAAGGATAACCAAAACTACAACTGCTTTCAAGCGAGGTTAAATTAGTTTAAATTAAACCAAAACACTTTCCGTCCTACGATGGATGCGACATTCGCTTTAAAAGATTTGAGGACTGTTTGGAACAGAAAGATTAGCCAGCTCAGCAACAACGTGAAGTTCCACCTCGCTTTCTTGTCCCATTCTTGAAATATCGTTTTTTGAAAATGTGATGCTATTTTGATACGCTTCACGATTTTATGACAAGATTTACTGAGTGTATCAACTCATCGGCTGAACTCGAATGACTATGCAAAATAATTCTGATAAAGGCTTAAATAGACTGCGAAAAGTGTATTTTCTTTGCCGATAATAATCAAAGTCCTGTCCCCGTTCCGCTTTCAAATTTTGCAACTATTATGATCCACCTCAACTGTAATCCTTGAGTGATCACAAGCGAGTTTGTTTCAAGTCTCATCAAGATAACGAAGGAAACTGCAGCAAAAAATATCTCAACGATACGTGACTTGCTCGGTCTCTTAGTGCCGGTTCCCTCGCATCACTCTTCAGATTTTTCCTTCGCGCTTACATCAAGTTAATCTAATCTGCGGTTATCGTGTCAATTTTGCGCTTTGTTATTATTCATGTCTGCAGACTACGAGAAGAACATCCATATTCTCCTTGCGTCGGTTTTTTTCTTACTTATTCTCTTTCCGATAGCCTTACGCACGCATTTTTTTGTTTCAGTGTTTGTATTTGTGTATGTTTGACAAACCACTGGCATCGATTTCATGTGAATCACCTTTGGAGGTAGCTATCACTTAATGATAATGAAAATAATAACTTTTTTATTTTACTCATACAGCGCATTACGGTGCAGTGTACAATACTCTTTCGGGATGTTATAATAGCAAATAATGCATAGGGAATTTTAAAATAATGTGAAAAAGGGAGGGAGTAAGCTCCCTCTTACCCTTGTGTAAGCTGGGTAAGTTGGGTAAGCTCCATCGTACCCTCTTTCTCACTTTTTACGCTAAGCAAGGTTATCGCACTCAAATTAACGAAGAATCTTCCAGACGAGAGAACTTTGAAAAATAATTAAGATTAACGTTTCAAGGCACATCCTAGTGTTGTTTTGCTGCGGACAGATGATGGACAAAGAATCAAACCAAAGCAAATTCAATAGTTGTCAGTGAAACAGTTGATATTAAACTTGCAGGGTTCAGCTTTTTAGGGAGGTAATAATTTGTTTTGCCTCAAGGCCAAAGAAGTTTTCGCTTTCGAGTTCATCGAGTGTTTTGTTGTCTAGTTTTTGGTGACTGAAAGGAGCCTATATTCTTTATCGCCTTTGATAGATCACCATGCACCTCACGAGAAGTTTCCAAAACTTGACAGCAATAAGTACCTTAATTTCACTTTTATTAAAGTTATGAGAAGCAGATAAAACTCTTTTCAAACGAAAAATACTTCCTAGAGTTCCTATATTGGAGGAGAAGGAGCTTCATGAGACCGTAACAAGATGAATTTTGACCGTGATTTCTTCCATCTTCCTTATCACAAATTCCCCTAAATCAGTAAAAATGTTGTTGATGTTATTTTGATATGCTTTGTAATTTCGTATTCTAATATTCTGAGTTTATCAACTCAACAAAAGAACTCCTATGTTTGGTTGGACACCAAATATTAATGCTTCAAAGCAGGTTGCTTGTTACTTCAAATGGATTTCTTAGCTTAAGTTAGAGGAAGTCTTTACCAGCTTTATTTTCAGTTTAAGTCTTCCTTTAATTCAAGTTTAATTTTCTTCGACGATCAAATTCTGTTTGGGCGAGTGCAACGAAACGTAACCAGAAAAAGTAAACTATTTTGTCTTAATTGATGTAACCACAAAAGCCTGCTTCAGTAAAACAAAGGCAGTTCAAATGGCCCGTTGATATGACGTCATAATCATTTGATCAACGCTTTACAAGTATTGTGCGGCCTTCCATATAAAATCTCTCGAAGTGTCTTTTAAACTTACTTTTTTGATTAATGGGACAAAGCACATCAAAAAAGTGTCATTTTGCAGCGCCAGATTATGGACGAAAAACCGCAACAAAGCGGTTTTCTGTCCAAAAATTTGCATAGTACCTGCAGGGTGCCGACTGCTATTTAGAGACGTAATTAATGTAGATTGCGACGAATCTAGATTAGCTTTCGCTTGTGAGTTCCTGAAGTGTTTTTTTGACCTCAGAAAGCAGCCTATATTATCTATGGCAGATGAAGTATTACAACCTCACTAAAATGTTTCTTAAACTTTGACAACGTTAAGTAAACTTTGATTCACTTACCTAAACGTTAAGTGCAGCAGATACAACTTGTTTCAAACGAACAAGGCAGAAAACTTAATTCTTGAATCATCACGGGTTACCCAAGCCGAGAAAAGAAAGTAAATAGATTTGCGAACTCTTGCAAAAGAAAGCTCAAGGAACAGAAAACTGCAAGAATATAGTCGTGGTAGCACTAGATGCAAAAGGCGTACAACAACTGCTTTCGCTAGTAGGAATCCAGAGTGTCAAACGGCGTAAGAATTTTCTAATGTCCGTTAAATAAACGGGTCAAAGCACTTCAAGTCTATTACTTTGCGGTAGGGCCCGAGGGACCGAAAATCATAACAAACTATACACAAACCTTAAGTTAAAAAAAAAAACAGAAAAAAAATAGCAAAAATTATTACAACGATAAGTGAATCGTTCGGGCTCTCGGTGCGGGTCCCCTCGAGTTTCATCCACGCCGATATCAAGCTACTCTTGTCAGTTTTGGGTGTTGTTATTATCCATGTATCCAGACTACGGAGAAAACTTTCATGATTTCTTTGCGTCCGTTGTCTTTTCTGCTTTCTCTTTCCAGTCTCTCTTTTCAATTGCCTTTGGCACGCATTCTGTTTTTTTCAGTGTTTCTATCTGCGTACTTTTGACAAACCACTGTAAATCGCATTTGGAGGTAACTATCACTTAATAATAATGACGACAATAACTTTATCATTTTACTTATATAGCGCATTACGGTGCGTCTAATGAATACCGATACTCTTTCGGACTGGCCATGGCATAGAAGAAAATATTACTTGAAGAATTGTAATTAAAGGTGAATCAGGGAAGGAAGGGAGAGGAATGGGGTTGAATCACTATCAGTAGTCGTTTAGACTATTGTAATGGACTTTAGTATGGCCTTCCTAAGTCGCAAATAACCAAATTCAACGTGTGCAGAATGCTGCGGCTAGACTTGTACTGAGTTTAAGTAAGTATTTGCGTATTTCTCCTGCGCTTTGTCAACTGCACTGGTTACCAGTACAACATCGTGTTCATTTTAAGATCATAAATTTAACATTTAAAGCTATTCATGGATGGGCGCCTAGGTATATCATTGAACTAATTAACATCAAGCCTAGGTCTGTATATAATCTTAGATCAAATCAAAGTTTATTACTTGACCTTCGTAAGGGAATCATGCTTGCCACGCTGCGGGACAGATCATTCTCTGCTGCTGCCCCCTACTTTTGGAATGCTCTGCCAGCTGAATTACGTTATATTCAATCATTTTCCATTTTTAAATGTAAGCTGAAAACTTATTTATTTCGTGCAGCTTTCTCAAAGTACCCTGTCTGACAATTATTTTTATTAGTACTACTAATTAAGTTTCTTATTAAGATCCTTATTCCTGATTAAGATCCTTATTATAGATATTCCATATCATTCTTATTTTTAACATACATTGTTAATATTAATGTAGATGTAATTAGTTTTATAAATTTGAATTTACTGTAGTATTCCAAGTTGTTAAGCGCTGTTGATCATTGAATGAAAATAGCGCTCTAGAAGTTATTAAGTTATTATATCATTATGAATAAGCTGCATCTTTTCCTCCTATCTTAGTTCTTTACTCTAAGTAAGGGTATCGCACTCACGTTAGCGAAGAATCTTCCAGACTTTTGTAGAGCGAAAAAAGTTTGAAAAATTATTAAGATTAACGGATCACGGTACATCCTAGTGTTATTTTGATGCTGTAGAGTGCATTTGCTATGAAAAGATGGGATGATTATTTGGAGAGAAGGAGCTTCATGAGACCCTAAGAAGACAAAATTTGTTAGTGATTTCATCCATCTTCCCTGGCACAAATTCCCATAGATAAATGAAAATGGTATCTATGTTACTTGATACGCTTTGCAACTTCCTTATCTGATATTCTGAGTGTATCAACTCAACGAATGAGCACACGAAAGAAAACTGCTACAGACTTATCAAAGCTGAAGAATTTATGGCGGAAGATACAGCTCTATTCCATAGTTATGGACCTCCTTGGGCGCATTAGCGTCACTTCAAGAGTTCTCGCAGCGCACTAACGGCAAATTTTTGACTGAATTTTTTCTTTTTTGACTCGCACGACGGACTTTGTGGAGGAAAAGGAAAGAAGGAACTTTATTTTAACTAGGATTGTTGAGGCTGATTAGGCATATTAGCAATACATGCTAATATGCCGCACAAACTAAATAAGTGCTTAAAAATCCCCACCGTCATGAGGCAGACTAGTGGGCTATTTAAAGAGTGCAGCCGAGGAGTTGAACCAGGGGCAACCGAGAACAAATCCAGTGAGTGGTAGGGTGGAGGACTTGAACCCGGGACACCGGATTACAAGTCCAGCACGCTAACCACTCGGCCACGCCGCCTTCACGGGAGCCTACCACGCGGCCGAAAAGGGGGGACCTCTCGTAGTCTAGATAGCTGCCTCCGTTGTCGAAAAGAGTAATGATTTTTAAAATTCATTGAACAAACGGTTCAAAGCGCCTCAAATCTTTGTGTTACTTTGCGGTAGGGAGTGATGGACCGAAAATCATAACAAACTATGCACATAGACAGGTAAAAACGAGCGATATATTATCCCGACGTTTCGGCGACTCCATGACGCCATTATTAAGGGTTCAAATGAAAATCAAATTAACAAATGCGAGCTCAAGAGTTACAACTAATTTACATAGGGGTGGTAGCTACACAAATACTTTAGCACGGATAGAATCCGTTTGCACGTTCCAACTCGGTGTTAATTGTTTGATGTAAAGCATATCGTTGACAAGACAATCGAATTTGTTCATGCACTTCTTGAGAACTTTGAAACAGCTAAGAAGGTCCTCAGGGACAGCACCTACCTGGTCGATGTCGTCGTGCTTGCGTACTGAAGATGACGTGCTCTTATGGCTATCCACGCGGGCATATAAATGCCCGCGTGTGTAACCAACATAGCTCCCTGTATCACACAGGTTACATCTAAATTGGTACACTACGCACTGTTATTACTAAATTATTAAACTAGTATTACTACTAAGTACCACTGTTACTAGTTTTACAGTATTATAATGCACTATACTATAACATACTAACACAGATATTACTACTTCTAGTATTGCAATTAGCTTAACCAGTCACTTATTTATTAGCCACTTTTTATGAAATTTATCTAAAGTATTATTCTTCATACACACATAGTTCTCAATTTCAAACTTATTTTTAACCTTTAATTTGAAACAGGATATATAGGGTAATATTTGAGTTCTTTTTCAATCCCATAAATAGTAGTATAGAAGTATAGAAGGTATCTTTCTCTTCATTGCCGTTAAATATATTTATATTGAAGTTTTGTCGCTTAATTCACTTTGTTTTCACCTCCGATGTAGATAAGTACGTTCCGATTCCAAGCAAACGGCTTGGAGTCTTCTTCGGGCGAGCCGATCACGTTCCACAACAGCAGTGAAAAGATCCTAAGACAAATAATAGCATCAATCAGCATTATTTTTTCCTCAAGGCACTAGGACAAGCCTCGCTGGTAAGTACATTGTGTCATTGTGTAATTTAGTTGTTGCGGACCAGGATTGCTTATTATGAAACTGAAACGAATTATCTACCATTCCCTTTTAGAAAACATTAAGAGATACCAGTCTTCGCTCGGGATAGAGGATCACGTACCTCCTTACCATTCATTATATTGGGTATGTTTTGAAGATGATGTAAGATAAATAGACTGGAAAAACTATATTTCTTTGCCTGTAATCGTTAAAGTCCTATCCCCGTAGATACTTATGACTCGATCGCCTCAATTGTAATTCTTGATCCTGAAGTTTACGAAGAGAACTGCAGCAAAAAATATTTCAACGTCAACTGAATCGCTTAGGCTCTCAGTGCGGGTCCCCTCGCATTTCATCCGCGCCGATATCAAGCTAATCGTGTCAGTTTTGCGCGTTGTTATTATCCATGTATCCAGACTACGAGAAGAACGTTCATATTGTCCTCGGGTCGGTTTTCTTTTGTGCTTTTTATTTCCAGCCTCTCTTTTCGATTGCTTTTGGCACGCATTCTGTTTGTCTCAGTGTTTCTACCTGTGTACATTTGATAAACCACTGGCAAAGATTTCATGTAAGTCGCATTTGGAACTAACTATCGCTTTGTAACAATGATAATAATAACTTTATTATTTTACTTATATAGCGCGTTAGGCGCGTCTAATTTATACCAATACTCTTTCGAGCTGGCATAGAAGAAAATGTTACTTAAGGAATTGTAATTAAATAGTGAAACAGGGAGGACCGAGAGAGATGGGGGGGGGGGGAGGGGGTGGATAGGCTCCATCTTTTCTCCCTTTCACTTTTTAAGCTAAGTACGGGTAATTTCACTCACATCAGCGAATAATTTTTCAGACTTTTGTAGAGCGAATCAAAGTGTTATTTTGCTGCGGACAGATAATGGAACACGGATCAAACTAAAGTGAATTCAATAGTTGTCGGTAAAACAATTCATATTAAACCTGCAGGGTGCAGTAATATCAGTGTTCTGTTGAATACAGAAAGCAGTCTATATTTTTTATAGCAAATGATAAATCACCACCTCACGAAAGGTTTCCAAAACTTGGCAGCAGCAAGTATCATAATTTCATTTGCATGAAAGTTATGAGTAGCAGATACAACTCTATTCAAACGAAAAATACTTCCTAGAACTGCTATATTGGAAGAGAAGGAGCTTCATGAGACCGTAACAAGATGAAATTTAACTGTGATTTCTTCCATCTTCCCTAACACAAATTCCCCTAAATCAATGAAAATGTATACTCAACAAAAGAACTCCCATGTTTGGTTGGGCACCGAATATCTTCGTTACTTCAAAGCAGGTTGCTTCTTGTTTCAAATGGATTTCTTAGATCAAGCTGGAGAAGGTCTTTACTAGCTCTATTTTCAGTTTAAGTCATCCTTTCATTCAAATTGACTATTTCTCAACGATCAAAGTTTGTTTGGGTGATTGCAAAGAAACGTAACCAGGAAAATACAAACTATTTTCTATTAACTGATCGACGTAACCCAAAAACCTGTCTTTCTTACCTCAGCAAAACAAAAGCAGTTCAAATGGCCCATTGATATGGCGTCATAATTATTCGATCATCGCTTTATAAGTATTGTGCGGCCTTCCAATGAAATCTCTCGAAGTCTCTTATCCTGTCTTGCTTAGAGACGTGATTAATGTGCATTGCGACGAAGCCAGATTAGCTTTCGCATGCGAGTTCTTCAAGTGTTTTGTTGACTACAGAAAGCAACCTATATTCTTTATCGCTGATAAAGTATTATTACCTCCCGAAAAGTTTCTAGAACTTTGACAACGTGAAGAAAACTTTAATTCACTTACCTGAAAGGTATGCGTAGCAGATAGAACTCGTTTCAAACGAAAAAGAAACAAGCGAACATTGTAGAATACTTATCTTGATACGAAACACGCTGCAGGAGAGGGAGCGTAATACAAAAAACTAGTTTAGCAAAAAGATAGAATTGCACTGCGACTTCTGCTATCGTCGCTTTAAGTTAGAGAAGAGATGTTTGTGACTTGATGTTTGTGACTTGAATTTTGCTGGGAGAATCATCCATTGTTTTAAGGACTAGAGGTGGGAAAACTTTGTTAAGAATACCAGCCTTGAATCAAGGCTCCAGAAGATTTATTAAATACTTTTCACGGTGAATTTTTCACCTTTATGTTCTTTCATGCAGATCACATTAAAACTGTAAAGTAAATTTATTTCTCTACCTCCTCTTGTAAAAGGATATTTTTATTGATTCTAAATGAATGATTTTCAGATGTGCAATGTTTTCTAGGTACTCTCGGACTAACTGACCCCATTAAAAAAAGAGAAAAATAGTTCTATTTTCAATCTTTTAAAAAGTGCCAACCAAAAATTGATTTCTTTTGTGTTAGAAAGCCTAATAAAAGTTATTGGTTATAGCGGTGGAAAGTTTCTGTCTAAATAACTTTTTAATTACCCGTAAGGAGTGGGATAAAAGGTCTTTTGCTGACTTCCTCTGCGAAGATACCGGTTAACGTGACCTTTAATTCCGGTGAAAAACTGCGTTTTCCGTTTATAAATATTTGTTTTAACGTATAATGGGCCACTTATAATAATACTTTTCTTGTAGCTCTATCACGGGCACAGTGTTTTATCCCCTCCGACTCGACGAAAGTCACCACCCCTGAATGTAGGGATGACTTAAAGGCAGTGTGAAGTCGATGGACCTTTTAACTTTCGCCAACGAGCAAAGCGCTCCTTCGAAAAAAAAGAACTTGTCAAACATGTAAAACACTGCTGTAATAGGTTGGCTTGTCTTTGAAGCCCAAAACAATGAAGCTTCCTAAATGACCATCCCACTCCTAACCCTATAACCTTACCAACAAGTCAATGTTCTGCTGTTTTATTTCTGATGAGATCACGCGCAGATCAGGTGTAAAAATAGACACTGTGTCATCAGGTATGTTTCGCAATAATCTTTAGTGGCTTTCGGTTTGGTGCCCTGTTCACCTTCGAAAGGAGTCTTGCTTTTTTTTCTGGAGAAATACATCGATGCAAAGCTTCAATAGCCCCTGAAATCCTCAAAGAGGTAAGACTAGATCATTTGTAATCTAGATTGAGAAGCAACTAAGTGTCTGTATACAACAAGACTATAACTCAGTGTACGAACCATTAAGAGTTTTGTCACAAATCCATGCTCGTGTGCGTGAAGTGTTATACTTAACGGCTCTATGAACGAATTTAGGCCTGCTCCATTTTAAACATTTACCAACAGCTAAGTCGATTTCATTTTGTAGAAAACAATTTGGGAATTTGTCCTTCATTCATTTCGCGAAGTATATATATCTTTTTAGACGTTTTGTTGTGAAGTATCGCTGAGTATTTTTACTCGTTATTTGTATTTTGACTCGCCCTACGGGCTCGTCAAAATGCGGCACAACTCGTAAAAATACTCAGCGATACTACACAACCAAATGTCTAATGAGTTATTTATTATCCAACACGCCAAACTGTTATTTCAGTGCGGGCGAATTTCGCGGATTTTATTTGCGAGGAGTGCGTGACAGAAGTATGCGAAGCGGAACGGAATTGGCGCGTTGTTGTGCTGCTGTTTCTATTTTCCTTCGCAGTAAAGCACTATTTGAGCAATAGTGAAAATCAGACCTGAAAAAAATTTCAGGCCTGTACGGGATTCGAACCACTGACCTCTGCGATACTAGTGCAGCGCTCTACCAATTGAGCTAACAAGCCAACAGGGAGCAGGCCATCAAATTAATTCGACATAAACCCGTAGATGATAAATCAAACAACAACAAACATATGAAACATATGTGTGAACTTTTACTATAAAGAAAATGCTGAATGTTTTCGCTGAAGATAACCGGTGAACTGAATACTAAACTGTTCGTTCAAAAATTTTCCTTTCGGTGAAAGGCTTAGTTTAGTGCTTTTATCATTTTTTACTTCATAAATTGTTACAATGCCGTTCGGTAAAGGGACTTTAATCAGAATGTTCTAGAAGAGGACATTCGAATATGGTTGACCTCTGTTCAAGATTACTTACTGACTCCTATTACTTGAAATATCACACCAAACACGAGAGCAGGCGGTAAATCATTCAACGTTTAGTATTCCCCTAATGTTGCCCTTTATCTGCTTTGTATTAATAGAACCGCTTCGAGAATTTCTTGAAATATTGCCTAAGGGACCGGGGAAGAACTGATGTGCTTTGCTCTACCACTTTTTCATTTTTTGACTTACCTTCTCCAACGCCCCATATTCCGATGAAATAGTTCTATTTACTCGTAACGGATCAGCGCATTTGCTGTTAAAAGACGCGTGTCATGGGATTATTATTTCAAGGCTAAGGTCACAATAGGTAACACACTGGTTTCACTTTCGTGTTCCTGTTTACAAGTTGAAGGCTGGTTGCGGATGAGCAATTTTAAGTTTCTTGTCTTGTCTGGTTGGAATTTTGACGCCTAAACGAAATTCAGAACCGATTTTAGTAGTTGTTTCAGACAAGAGATATTTACATTCTCTACAGAGGCTTAACTGTGGAGTCTTATCCTTGTTGCTGCTCTGAAAAGGACTTTGATCAACACATTCTCGAACAGAATTTAGATTTGCTCTATAATTTGACTCAACCCCCATTAAGTAGCTCTGCTCATAAACTCAACGGATCAGCGCAGAAATCGCAAGTCTGACGTTTGTGGCTTTAAAGGTGCCATAAAAAATGATGCAATGTCTAGAGATTATTTCTGAAGGTCACAGTATGTAACTAATCAGTTTCACTTTCATGTTCTTGGTTATTAGCTTCTAAATAGCTCATATTGTCCTTGCGTCCGTTTTCTTTCTTACTTATTCTCTTTCCGATTGCGTAGTCTTACGCACGCATTTTTTGTTTCAGTGTTTCTATTTGTGTATGTTGGACAAATCGCTGGCATCGATTTCATGTGAATCACATTTGGAGGTAACTATCACTTAATGATAATGATTGTAACAACTTTATTATTTTACTTATATAGCGCACTGCGGTGCGGTGTACAATATTCTTTCGGAATGGTATAGAAGCAAACAATACATATGGAATTGTATTTTAATGTGAACAGGGAGGGAGTGGGGATGGGGTAAGCTCAATCTTACCCCCCCGTCTCACTTCTTCCACGCTAAGTAAGGTTATCGTACCCAACTTAATGACGAACTTTCCAGACTTTTGTAGAGCGAAAGAACTTCGAAAAATAATGAAGGTTAACGTGTCGAGGCACATCCTAGTGTTGTTTGCTGCGGAGAGATGATGGACAAAGAATCAAACCAAAGCAAATTCAATAGTTATCAGTAAAACAATTGATGTTAAACTTGCAGAGTGCAGCTATTTAGGGAGGTAGATAAGGTGTTCTGCCTGAAGGCCAAAGAAGTTTTCGCTTTCGCGTTCGTCGAGTGTTTTGTTGACTACAGAAAGCAGCCTATATTCTTTATCGCAGATGATCAATCACCACCAAAAAGTTTCCAAAACTTGACAGGAGCAAGTACCTTAGTTTCATTTGCATGAAATTTATGAGTAGCAGATATAACTCTTTTCAAACGAAAACTACTTCCTAGAATTGCTATATTGGAAGAGAAGGAGCTTCATGAGACCGTAACAAGATGAAATTTAACCGTGATTTCTCCCATCTTCTTTAACGCAAATTCCCCTACATCAGTGAAAATGTTATTGATGTTATTTTGTTATGCTTTGTAATTTCTTTAATCTAATATTCTGAGTTTATCAACTCAACAAAAGAACTTCTATGTTTGGTCGGGCACCGAATATCTTCAATACTCCAAAGCAGGTTGCTTCTTATTTCAAATGGATTTCTTAGCTCAAGCTGAAGAAGGTCTTTACCAGCTCTATTTTCAGTTTAAGTCATCCTTTCATTCAAGTTGATCATTTTTCAACGATCAAAGTTTGTTTGAGTGACTGTAAAGAAAAGTAACCAGGAAAATACAAACTATTTTCTCTTAACTGACGTAACCCAAAAACCTGTCTTTCTTACTTCAGCAAAACAAAAGCAGTTCAAATGGCCCATTGATATGGCGTCAAAATTATTCGATCATCGCTTTATAAGTATTGTACGGCCTTCCAATGAAATCTCTCGAAGTCTCTTGTGCTGTCTTGCCTAGAGACGTGATTTATGTGCATTGCGACGAAGCCAGATTAGCTTTCGCATGCGAGTTCCTCAAGTGTTTTGTTGACTACAGAAAGCAGCATATATTCTTTATTGCTGATAAAGTATTATTACCCCACGAAAAGTTTCTAGAACTTTGACAACGTGAAGCAAACTTTAATTCACTTACCTGAAAGTTATGCGTAGCAGATACAACTCGTTTCAAACGAAAAAGAAGCAAGCGAACAGTGTAGAATACTTATCTTGATACGAAACACGCCGCAGGAGAAGGAGCGTAATACAGAAAACTATTTTAGCAAAAAGATAAAATTGCACTGCGACTTCTGCTATCGTCGCTTTAGGTTAGAAAAGAGATGTTTGTGACCTTACGTTCTTTTGATACTCTAACTGATACGATCCATTGTCTAATATGCTGACCGTATCAAATGAACAAAAGACGGAACTGTTTAGCAAAGTTGACAGTAATTATGAAAAACGCAAGGGGCAAAAAGCAGCGGATTACGGCTGCCACAACTTCATTAAAACTCCAGAAATTTTGCTGGGAGAATCATCCATTTTAAGGACTAGAGGTGGAAGAGATAAGAGGACCTCAAGAGATAAAACTCTGTTTAGTGCTACAGTATACCAGCACTGTA
The DNA here is from genome assembly GCF_964205215.1 of Stylophora pistillata. NCBI lineage: Eukaryota > Metazoa > Cnidaria > Anthozoa > Scleractinia > Pocilloporidae > Stylophora > Stylophora pistillata. The sequence continues at coordinate 31,398,512 of NC_142523.1, forward strand.
GTGTCATAGTATACCAGCACTGAAGTGCCACAGTATACCAGCACTGCAGTGCCGCAGTATACCAGCACTGCATTGCCACAGTATACCAGCACTGTAGTGATAGTTCCAGAACTCAGTGAGATAATCCAGCTGCGAACAAACTGCCAAAGCCTTTGAAGCTTTGAGATCTAATGTCCGTGAGATGAAGAAGAAACGAAATAAATAGCGAAAAAAACAAGTGTTGTAGAGCGTTTTCAAGGCTCGTTATTTCAAGCATTTTCAGGTGTACCTTTTGTTTTATTAAGTCTCGCCTTTTCGCCCCTACGTGCTATTTTGAACTTGGCTCAGCACTTACCGTGCTAGACATTTTAATCCTTTGTTATGGTTGAAGATAACTAGTTTGCTAGGTGGTCATGTTTGAGTTGGTAAAACTGACCTTGAGTTTTACCCACACTGAACATCCTGTTTTGGAAGTTCCCACGGTTAGCTAGCCCAAACATGTCTGTGATTTTTGTATTTAATACTGGAGCACTCCTTGCTGAAAGTAGTAGAAATAAGCAGTGGAACAAGAGAGAGAATAAAGAAGAAAATTACAGAGTCTCAGTACCTCTTGTTAATTTGCCAAGCGAGTGGTAAAACCCCTCAACAAAAGTGCTTTTCGTGAAATGTCTTCTTAAACTTGTTCCAAACGTCAATATTGCATAAAAGAACGCTTATTATGTCAAATATATCTCTTGGCTCAGGCTGGAAAGAATTCTGTCTCTCTATCAACTTTTAACACAGACCCCGTTTTGTCATTTTCACTTATCTTTCATTACAGATCACTTGCCGTGAAAGTAAGCCTTGACTGATAACAGTTACATAAGCCGTGAACAAAAAGTAAATAGATTTGAAAATTCTTGCGAAAGAAACCTCAAGCAACAGAAACCCAGAGCAGATCTGTGGCAGCACTAAATGCAGAAGGCTTCCTTCCGCTGTTAGGAGCCGTCTAGATTGTCGAACAGCATGAGAATTTGTAATATTAATTTACTAATCAGATCAAAGTCGTTCAAATCTCCGTGTTACTTTGCGGTAAGAGGTGATGGATCAGAAATCAAAACAAACTATTCTTAATACTTCTCAAACAAAAGAAAAATAGATGACATGTTGCCATGTATCTGTTCAATAATAGATGACAAAAGTGTCACGTGAGGTACAGCAGAGTGTGTCACTGATGTTCTTACTATTTTGACGTCTTCTGTGATCTATTACTAAACAGACCCACGGCATCATGGATGATCTATTATTCAATTTATTATTACTTATATAGCGCAAAATACATGTTAATATGATCTAATGCGCTAGAATTCTGATTGTTTTATATGATAAATGCGTCTGTCCTCCAGTCGATCATTGGTAAGAACCAATCACAATGCCAGCGTTATTTAGCTTATGATACATAAAACACCGGATATGCTGCTGTGTGCAGCTTTAAATGCATGTGATTCTTAATTATTCAACCTTTGAACGCAGACAGTTTAAGTATTCCAAAGGTTTCCCAAACTTCCAGAACGGTATGTATTATCTAAGTTACTGATTCAAGTGAGTTCCAGATAACTTTTTTCTCTGAATTTGGTTTTGTTATCGATCTATAGAATCAGAGTGATCATTTCCATTCGTGAAGAAACCTCAGTTCACGAGTTGACGTAAATTAAAGTTAACCGTCACGTGTGGTGTGTATCATTTTATACAGTACGCTGGGAATTTATTTCGGCTCAGGTTGGCAAAGTTCTCTAGTATTTATCTAAGAGTGATGGCTGGTTTTTACTTAACGCTATCATACTTGAATGAAGTGAGAAGCGATTCTTTATTGATCACTAGAAAGTGAGCTGAGAGAATGGAATTCAATGTTAAGAGACCTTATTAAGTAAGATTATCAAAACTAATTACCTCGGACGCAAAGAAGATAAACTGAGAAGACGGAAAAAAATTCGTATAGCTTAGAAATTATTGACTTTGACCATCAGTTCTCAGACTTAGACAGTATTCCTGATGCTTTAAACATTTTCTTTATTATAGGAAAATTCATTACCTGACGAGGGACTCGTGCGGTATCAGTTTTTGCAGGAAAGTTAACGCGGAATTGACGAGGTAGGTGATCGATTTTCCTTAAGTCGCATATTTGAACAAAAATTAGTAAAATCAGAGTTAACTTCGTTTGCTTCTTCGGATGAGTCAAAAAAATAAAGGCTGATAGTTTCTAAAGAAACTGTTTGGGGCTGCGTCGGTGGGGGTAACGAAATAATTTGAATATATCAACAAAGTTGAAATGGTAAATTGGCCACTGTTACGATTATAAAAGCTGACGTTTCGAGCGTTAGCCCTTCGCTCCGACGAAGAGCTAACGCTCGAAACGTCAGCTTTTATAATCGTAACGGTGGCCAATTTACCATTTCAACTTTGTTGATACATTCAAATTAAATTGAGAAAAAAAATGATGTGAAGTTGTTAAAAAGTAGCCTTGATTCTTTGCTGCTCAATTTTCCTTCATATCCCTAGTCCTGGCGTCAATTTAGCTCCACCCTGTGAATAAAGGAAATAGACTTCCTTATTTCTGACCCACCCCTTTCCTAAAAAAAACATGTCTATGCGCGTATCGCTAGATCTTGACACATATACTATTTGCAAAGACAACCCTGATGCCCATTAACAAAACTTTGGTTTTGCGCAGGTTCAGACAAGAAATGGCCGCTGCATTTGAATACACGGAAGAGCAGCTAAATTACTTCAGGATTTGTTACGTTGTCACTAATATTATAACAGAGGCTCTGCGAACAATCTTTAAACAAGAATGGGACAGTCGCCACAAGACAAGACTAGGAGAATGGAAAGATCAACCTAAAAATGGACTGGACTTTTGGAATGGGGAGTCCCTAAAGAACAGAAGGAAAAACGCACGGCTGTTATCAACCATGAAAAATGGCGATAGAGCTGAATGGGATTGTACCATGCTCTTTTACGCTATTCTTTTTTCAGATTGTATCCACGGTCTCAATTCAGTGGTTCGATCAAACATAGATGATATAAGAAATATTCGGAATGAAATCGCACATGACGAAGCAGGCCAACTCTCTGACGGAGATTTCAATATTGTTATATCGCGGGTGAAAACTGCATTCGTCGCCCTCGGTCTTCCCACATTAAAAATCAATGAAGTCCAAAATCAAACAGCCTTCCCCACAGAGGAGTTAAGTAAAGTTTTAAGGGAGGTTAACGACCTGAGACAAAAACTTAAAGAGAAGGAAAAGGAACTTAAAGGAAAAGAAAAAGAACTTCAAGAGAAAGCAAAGGTACTTCAAGTAAAAGAAGAACAGAGGCTTGCCTTGCAAGAACAGTTACACGCAGATGTCTCTCCATTTTGCATTCTCCCTCCTAAACCAACACACCTCATCGCTGCTCGAGAATCTGAAGTTGATGAAATTATGCGAAACCTGCAAACATTAAAACGCACCGATGATGGGATGAGCATACTGTATTTGTCAGGAAATCCAGGAAGTGGCAAATCTCAGCTGGCCCGTTTAGCAGCCAAGCGATTCTACGACGAAGTCAAAGAAACACCTTCCGCAGCTTCATTTGTCATGACACTGAATGCTGAAAGCCCAGAAACAATTTTGAACTCGTATGTCGATTTTGCTCAACATTGCAAATGTCCCGGATATGAAATAACAAACACTTACGGCTCGAAGGATTTGAACACAGACGAGAAGATTTCATATCTCAAGTCCCTAATAAGTGCAAAAATTAAGCATTACACTTCATGGCTGGTGGTAGTTGATAATGGGAACTCTCTTTCAAGCGGTCTTTTGCCTGATGCAGGAAACGAGGTGTGGGCAAGGGGCCAGATGCTAATAACAACGCAGGGCACTGCGTCTATGCCGTTAACAAGCTCTTCCGTACAAAACCTTTCCGTCAGCGCAGGAATGCAACCTAACGACGCATGCTCTTTGCTGAGCATTCTTTCTGATATCCCAATTAATGACATAGAGAAAGAAGTTGCTAAGGTATTAGACTACCAGCCACTTGCCCTAGCGGCTGCAGCCACGTATGTGCGACAAGTTCGTCAGAGTAAGGTATCCACGAAATTTGGCTGGAGCGACTACCTGAAGAAATTGGAAGAGGGGAAACGAAGTGCTACTGAAATCAGACTTGCTGAGAGCAATCCAAGCTATCCAAACTCCATGACCAAAGTAATAACACTCGCTGTCGAAAAGGCGATGGCGGACGATATAATTTTCCATCACATCTTCAATTTTCTCTCTGTGTGTGCATTACAGCCGATCCTTCAAGAAGCTGTTATCGAGTACGTCAGAGCAGTAGATGAAGATTTTGAAGATGAAGATATGATGAGAATGAGAATGAATCAATGTTCATTATTGCTGATTGAAGAAAAAGAAGAAGAGGAAGAAGAAGAGGAAGAAGAAGAAAAAGTGAGTAGTGTCTATATTCGAGCTCATGGTATTGTTCACGATGTTATTAAATCTGCGACGAAAGATTGGACAAACGATGAAGTTTACGAAGTGGTGTATGGGGCTGTAATGTCATTCTCAAAATTCGAAAAATTAGCTTCTATTGATGTGGGAACAAAATTAGCTCCCCATTTAAAGATGTTAAGCTTAAAACTTGAACATGTGGTAATTAGAAGAGAAAAGCCAGAATTCTCCGAAAGAGCACTTAAGTCTTTGAGTTCTTACGCTGGTGCCCTTTGCACCCTCGGTCACATGTGCCATGACCACAGTGAGTTTGGAGCAGCGATAGTCTTTTATAAATTGCAGTTAAAAATGATTGAATCAAGTCACGAAGGAGAGGACCTGAAAAAATCAGCATGTTACAACAATCTGGGTACTTTACACAGTGACCTGGGCGAAACAGATCAAGCAAAAGACTACTATAAGCGTGCAATGGAGATTCGTCTGAAGAAGCTTGGACCTGATCATGTTAATGTTGCAGCCTCTTACAACAATCTGGGTAGTTTACACAGTCACCTGGGCGAAACAGATCAAGCAAAAGACTACTATAAGCGTGCACTGGAGATTCGTCTGAAGAAGCTTGGACCTGATCATGTTGATGTTGCAGCCTCTTACAACAATCTGGGTAGTTTACACAGTGACCTGGGCGAAACAGATCAAGCAAAAGACTACTATAAGCGTGTACTGGAGATTCGTCTGAAGAAGCTTGGACCTGATCATGTTGATGTTGCAGCCTCTTACAACAATCTGGGTAGTTTACACAGTGACCTGGGCGAAACAGATCAAGCAAAAGACTACGGTAAGCGTGCACTGGAGATTCGTCTGAAGAAGCTTGGACCTGATCATGTTGATGTTGCAGCCTCTTACAACAATCTGGGTAGTTTACACAGTGACCTGGGCGAAACAGATCAAGCAAAAGACTACTATAAGCGTGCACTGGAGATTCGTCTGAAGAAGCTTGGACCTGATCATGTTGATGTTGCAGCCTCTTACAACAATCTGGGTAGTTTACACAAAGCGCTGGGCGAAACAGATCAAGCAAAAGACTACCATAAGCGTGCACTGGAGATTCGTCTGAAGAAGCTTGGACCTAATCATGTTGATGTTGCAGCCTCTTACAACAATCTGGGTAATTTACACAAAGCGCTGGGCGAAACAGATCAAGTAAAAGACTACTATAAGCGTGCACTGGAGATTCGTCTGAAGAAGCTTGGACCTGATCATGTTAATGTTGCAGCCTCTTACCACAATCTGGGTATTTTACACCAAGCACTGGGCGAAAAAGATCAAGCAAAAGACTACTATAAGCGTGCACTGGAGATTCGTCTGAAGAAGCTTGGACCTGATCATGTTGATGTTGCAGCCTCTTACAACAATCTGGGTAGTTTACACAGTGACCTGGGCGAAACAGATCAAGCAAAAGACTACTATAAGCGTGCACTGGAGATTCGTCTGAAGAAGCTTGGACCTGATCATGTTGATGTTGCAGCCTCTTACAACAATCTGGGTAGTTTACACAGTGACCTGGGCGAAACAGATCAAGCAAAAGACTACTATAAGCGTGCACTGGAGATTCGTCTGAAGAAGCTTGGACCTGATCATGTTAATGTTGCAGCCTCTTACAACAATCTGGGTATTTTACACCAAGCACTGGGCGAAACAGATCAAGCAAAAGACTACTATAAGCGTGCACTGGAGATTCGTCTGAAGAAGCTTGGACCTGATCATGTTGATGTTGCAGCCTCTTACAACAATCTGGGTAGTTTACACAGTGACCTGGGCGAAACAGATCAAGCAAAAGACTACTATAAGCGTGCACTGGAGATTCGTCTGAAGAAGCTTGGACCTGATCATGTTGATGTTGCAGCCTCTTACAACAATCTGGGTAGTTTACACAAAGCGCTGGGCGAAACAGATCAAGCAAAAGACTACCATAAGCGTGCACTGGAGATTCGTCTGAAGAAGCTTGGACCTAATCATGTTGATGTTGCAGCCTCTTACAACAATCTGGGTAATTTACACAAAGCGCTGGGCGAAACAGATCAAGTAAAAGACTACTATAAGCGTGCACTGGAGATTCGTCTGAAGAAGCTTGGACCTGATCATGTTAATGTTGCAGCCTCTTACAACAATCTGGGTATTTTACACCAAGCACTGGGCGAAAAAGATCAAGCAAAAGACTACTATAAGCGTGCACTGGAGATTCGTCTGAAGAAGCTTGGACCTGATCATGTTGATGTTGCAGCCTCTTACAACAATCTGGGTAGTTTACACAGTCACCTGGGCGAAACAGATCAAGCAAAAGACTACTATAAGCGTGCACTGGAGATTCGTCTGAAGAAGCTTGGACCTGATCATGTTAATGTTGCAGCCTCTTACAACAATCTGGGTAATTTACACAAAGCGCTGGGCGAAACAGATCAAGCAAAAGACTACTATAAGCGTGTACTGGAGACTCGTCTGAAGAAGCTTGGACCTGATCATGTTGATGTTGCAGCCTCTTACAACAATCTGGGTAGTTTACACAGTGACCTGGGCGAGACAGATCAAGCAAAAGACTACTATAAGCGTGCACTGGCGATTCGTCTGAAGAAGCTTGGACCTGATCATGTTGATGTTGCAGCCTCTTACAACAATCTGGGTATTTTACACAAAGCACTGGGCGAAACAGATCAAGCAAAAGACTACTATAAGCGTGCACTGGAGATTCGTCTGAAGAAGCTTGGACCTTATCATGTTGATGTTGCAGCCTCTTACAACAATCTGGGTATTTTACACAAAGCACTGGGCGAAACAGATCAAGCAAAAGACTACCATAAGCGCGCACTGGAGATTCGTCTGAAGAAGGTTGGACCTGATCATGTTGATTTTGCTGCCTCTTACAACAATCTGGGTAATTTACACAAAGCGCTGGGCGAAACAGATCAAGCAAAAGACTACTATAAGCGTGCACTGGAGATTCGTCTGAAGAAGCTTCGACCTGATCATGTTAAAGTTGCAGCCTCTTACAACAATCTGGGTAGTTTACACAGTGACCTGGGCGAAACAGATCAAGCAAAAGACTACTATAAGCGTGCACTGGAGATTCGTCTGAAGAAGCTTGGACCTGATCATGTTGATGTTGCAGCCTGTTACAACAATCTGGGTAGTTTACACAGTTACCTGGGCGAAACGGATCAAGCAAAAGACTACTATAAGCGTGCACTGGAGACTCGTCTTAAGAAGCTTGGACCTGATCATGTTGATGTTGCAGCCTGTTACAACAGTCTGGGTAGTTTACACAGTCACCTGGGCGAAACAGATCAAGCAAAAGACTACTATAAGCGTGCACTGGAGATTCGTCTGAGGAAGCTTGGACCTGATCATGTTGATGTTGCAGCCTCTTACAACAATCTGGGTAGTTTACACAGTGACCCGGGCGAAACAGATCAAGCAAAAGACTACTATAAGCGTGCACTGGAGATTCGTCTGAAGAAGCTTGGACCTGATCATGTTGATGTTGCAGCCTCTTACAACAATCTGGGTACTTTACACAGTGACCTGGGCGAAACAGATCAAGCAAAAGACTACTATAAGCGTGCACTGGAGATTCGTTTGAAGAAGCTTGGACCTGATCATGTTGATGTTGCAGCCTCTTACAACAATCTGGGTAATTTACACAGAGCGCTGGGCGAAACAGATCAAGCAAAAGACTACCATAAGCGTGCACTGGAGATTCGTCTGAAGAGGCTAGGACCTGATCATGTTGATGTTGCAGCCTCTTACAAGAATCTGGGTAATTTGCACAGTGACCTGGGCGAACTCCAAGAGGCCAAGCATTGTCTTGATCGTGCACTGGTAATTTTTATTTCGAGGTACGGTCAAGATCATGTTAGGGTACGAGAGGTCAGGAGGAACTTCTCTCGGCTACAACAGAAAAGGAGATGCGTCGTGAATTAAGGTTTAAGCTGCTTTGAAGAGAAGAAAAGATGGACTTGTAGATAGTCTATAAACTGGGCTAATTTATAAACGATGAAGGCCTTTAATTCTTTTTAGACGTTGCTGTCCCTTTGCTGGAGAAGTTTCGCCAGACTCTAGACCGTTTTGATATTTTCGTTATATTTGATATCATTCGAACTTCTTCTATCCTGATTTGCAAACTCTGTGATGGGAGACAGTTTAAAGACGTTTCCTTGCTTGAAGTCCCACGTTCCAGGACAAAATCGTTTATGAGTCGCCATATAGTGCTGCTTTTTCTGAATTATGACTTTTGATTGATTGGCTTGTGTACATATCACTCTCTTCTTATCAGCAACGTATATTTATAAAGTAAAAGATAGCCTGGTGGTTTCGTTATGTTTTATTTTTGATGGAACTTAAACTAAAAACAGGCTCCTCCTGTAAGAAGGAGTATAATTGACAAGGTTTCCAAATGAATAGCTCAGGACTTAATAGCACTGTAGATCTCAGTCTGAGAAGTTTCAAAGTATTGTAAAAGATTAAGAGACTCCTTGTGATATTACCTTAGAATTTGAAATTTCGTTGAAGTGGAGACATAAACGCTTTATCTATTATCTTCTCATACATTCTTAGATGAATGTCTCGCGTTAACTACAGAGTGTACGAGGAGCTTCGTTTAATCGGGATGATTAAGTCTAGTAATGGTTGATTTCGACTCAGTGCATCTCAGTTCACCGATCTTTAGAATAATGACGGACTATATATACATTAGCCTTTTGTGAGAGCTTACATAAGTTTATATATTTGTCTGCGGTCAAATGTGAGATCGTAAGAGATGATGTTTTTTTCAAATACACGGACATGTTTTTGCATCAAATAGATACTTGTGTGGTTATTATCTTTCGATTTTACTTTTGGAGCGTGCAGTGGCCCCTCCCCACCCAGATTATTCAAGCATGATTTGTTTTAGCGTCACTCCTTTGGCAAGCTCGTTATCTTCTTTTTTATTATACTGGGTGAAACCCGAAGCGAGTGCCAAACGTTAGCAGCGGCTTCAGTTGTGTATCCCTGGCGCTTGTTCCATTTTTTGTCCCCCTTCCCCGGGCCAAAAATCTTTATGTACATCTTTGGTTTAGATCCGTTGGTGAGGTTGCAGTGTACGTCGTTCCCTCCGGTTTGCTGACTCTGTTTATGACGTAGACAAGTCACATGGACTTTTGTTCCATCTTAAAACAGTCAACGTATGTGTTTTCTGAAGCTTTCGATTGCAATGTTCTTCTTGACCTTTTTCATTTTCAATTGTGAACATTTGTGAAAAGAGGAAAACCTCACAGCTTTGAAAATGGCTTTTCGTCGCGCAAATTAAAATGGATAGAGCAAAGAAGCACAACACCCACAAAGAATAAAGCATGTTTTATCATGAATTTGCAACTCTACATCACACTTATAGGTCGTGGCAGTACAGACGCTGCAGCGTTCGGTCCATCCAAACCCAATGAGGGCCAATATGCCCCAGGACAGTTTGAGCAAGTGCGGTTAATAATAAATGATTTGTTAGAGGGCAGTCTGACCAAAGTTTGCCGAGTTTAGAGAACAAAAATACAGGCTGTTCAGGCGCATTGCAATTTGAAAAAAAATTAATCCTTTATTTAAGGAAAACCGACGGTAAAAGTTTAAAACAAACATGGAGGAAAAGCCAGTAGGAAAAACCTCGCGGTAACTTACTGAACGGCGCATGCGTGCACGCGATTGCATAATAATACGTCGGAACACACGGCCTACGACCGTTTCCGCGAAAACGGTTCGTATGGCAAAATCCCAACCGAGTAAAAACTAATCACAGCGCTCGGATTTACCTCAAGACTACTTGGCCGTATGAAACTATCAAAGTGACCCTGTGGGGGACCCATAGATATATTATGCAGAATACAATTGTTTATTTTATGCGGTCAAGTCTAATGTTAAAAAGTAAACGTGATATTTAATTCTTATACTCCCTTAACAATGAGTAAGTTCTTAAGAGGGAATAGTCGGAAGTTCACATTTTGGTAAATGTTTATCCCACCTACTTGTCCGGCACAAAATTAGCCGTCATCCCTGCAACAATAGCTTCACCAATCATTGATAAGGTACATGTCATCGGTGCCATGAGGTAATTTTTATGAAGCAGAATACAAATTAACATTTGAATCAGTGTCCGAACGATTAATATATCGTGTTTCGATGAATTGTTGGGGAAATTTTGGTAAAAAGTAGAAAACGTTTTTCAAAGCACTTTGAATGGATAATTAATGGCTAGTGTTTCGAGACAAGGGCTACTTGAATTTAAACTGATAAGAACGTCTTGGGCTGAGATTCGATGGCCCGAAAATGTAGGCAGGGTAAATCATAGATCACGAATTATGCATGAACCCAAGAGGAACATAAATGGTTTAAATGGAGGCTTGTTTTAAACAATAACAAGGCGACACCACAACATCGGGAGCTACATTCCCTACACTTTGCGAAAAGTCATGAGCTACTTAAACGTGCACCTGCTCTTTTGTACAGAGAAGATGCAGCAGACGGGGCCTTTTGTGTTAATTGTCCTTCTCTAAGAAGACTAGAATGTCTAACCCTTTGCAGATGTCATAGCATGAGTAGCGCATGCTCCTGAGTTATATCAAGACCCTGAGTGTTAGTCTGCCCTGGGGCTTGAACCAGACCTCTAACCTTAGACCTCGGAGCTAAAGTCGCCCAGGAGCCATCAAACTCGTCAAATTGAGAAGCACTCTGTTTTTTTTTACTAGGTATGAACAGACTATCCTGTAATTGTCCTGCTCGTGATGTTGATATTTTACAGAGTCGCATACTAAGAAATGTTATGTTTACAACAATGAGTAGTGGAAATATGATAGTTTTGTTGTCTTTATTTGAAAATGATGTGGTGTTCCAAAGATTTTTGGACGATTGTAGTTTGCTGGTGCACGAGGCTAAGAATCAAGGAGGTAACAATGTACTAGAAGGAACGAGAATGGCGATCATGACGAATGATATAAATTAACATACCTTCCAAGGCAAGTAATGTAGCGGCCGAGTTCTGATTATGGACGCTTGCGGCCAATTTTCTTATTTTGGAAACTGGTGTATGATTTCTTTTTCTTTTTTCTTTTAATTTTGACGGTAGTGTCTGATTTTTGACAAAGGGGCCGATTTTTCGATTTTGGACAGCAAATGATCAGTTATCCAAACAAGTCAATTATCCTAGACTCCAAGCGCGTCTCCAACTAGACCAGCGGTGGCCAAGAAGAAATGAGAAGAAAACTCACTTGTGATTTCAATGGTGAAGTTACAAGTGACATTGTTTCCTGATTGGTCCATTGCATGACACAGAATAACACGATTCTTTTATTGAACGATTGAGGAGGTTGGTGGATTTGCTGATCATGAGTTGTCCGTAGCAACCGGTTTCGTGCAGGTAACCGACGATAAAAACTTTTCTCGTTCAGCATAAGATGACATGGGGTTTTTTGGACATGTGACACCAAACGTGAGAGAGAAAAAGATCTGGAATGGAAAAGAGTTCGTTAGTTTCAAGCGAAAGAACAAACATAAATCAAGCTGACATATCACCTGATGTCAACTCTAACCTGACCTTCGTACAGAGTTTTAGTATTTTTCACAACAGAAATGACGCATGGAACACTCATCGATTTCCCAATCTTTAAGCTCGCAATTAATTTATTTTTATCAGCACTTGCACAAAATATCTCCTTGGCTCGTTATCAAAATGGCAGAACCTATTATCAGTCGGGTCGAATACTGGCTTGGTTAACGGGAACATAGAAGAGGCTTTCAAATCTTTCCCGAAATAATTTTTAACTGGAAAATAACAGTTTCCCATAAAATAATGAACAATTAAAACTTATGATGACACGAACACAATAACATACGCGAAAACGTGTATCGGGGGCAAAAAGCTCAATATAGTATGAAGGTGGCAAGTTATGGGTAAACAAGTTGTGTACACAAAACTTATTGAAAAGGACTGCTGGACACAAAAATAAAAACTGCGGACGTAACACAAAGTTCGTACTGATATGGAAACCAGAAGAGAACTTAAGTTCCAAAAAACATGGTTAGGTAGTTATTTAAAGCCCTCTCTACTCAATTATTTCTTAGAGGGAGTTTTCTGTGTAATAATAATGGTCTAGGATAAAATATGGACTGGACTGTTTTTTGGACGATTTTTTGGACGATTTTTTGGACGACTTTTTTTAACGATTTTTTGGAACATTTCATCAGGGGGGCGGCACACCTTTAGTACTCAGGGAGGAGTGGGTGCAGTCGAGAAGTACTGAGGGAGGGGTTTGGAAGAGTTTTGTTACTCAGGGAGAGGTGGTAGGTGGTTGTAACTGTAAACACTACTGGTTCATGGAGTTTTTACTCGATCGTACAGGTTATTTTAATTGGTTTTTCGACTGCCTTCAATCAAAATGTTTTCGCTGGGCCGCGTTGTTTCTTTAATTTATAGTAATGCGAAAATGCCACGTATACATTGGACGTAAATTTTTATTGAAAATATCGCGTTTACGATCTTTTACTGTAGAGTTACTAGTCTGGCGTAGGTTATGCGTGTGCCTTTCGAGTCGACTTGTGCACCATCAGTTTTCCTTTGGGTATATAGTGTGTAATTACCAGATTTATCTATCTTATTTTTGTCATTGAAGTTATCAGACGAGATCACGAGATTACCGGTCCTTGGCCCTTGAATAGAATTCACAAGCACTATCGTAATTTTTACGTTTGTACGTTTACTATATGAAATCATTTTTGGTACAATCGAGTGTCTCGAGTGCATTTAGCGGGTTTTGATTGTTTTTAAACAGGCGCGCGGAAGAAAGTTTAGTGGTGAACAATAAAGACAATAGAGTGTTTATGTCTCGGAACTGGCCTAGGGTAAAATATGGACTGGACTGGACTATTTTTTGGACAATTTTTTGGACTATTTTGGACGATTTTTTGGACGATTTTTTGGACTATTTTTTGGACATTTTTATAAGGGAGGAGGCACACCTTTAGTACTCAGGAAGGGGTGGGTGCAGTCGACAATTACTGAGGGAGGGGTGGGGGAAGAGTGTTATTACTTAGGGAGGGGTGGTAAGTGGTTGTAATTATAAACACTACTGGTTAATGGAACTTTTACTCGATCGTAATAATTGTTGATTGTTTTTAGACTGGCACGCGAAAGAAAATTTAGTGGTGAACAATAAAGAAAATAGTGTTTATGTTTCGGAACTATCGGTCTGATAGTTGCCCCTTGGAAATCTGATGTTCTTAAAACTAGCATATTTGCCCAAGAAGCGAAGCTTGTCGGGCAAATATTTCTTTTTAAGAACATCAAATTTCCGCGGGGCAACTAGTAGCTGATGGTTCCTCGACAGAAACACTCTATTGTTTAACTAGATATTTCGGTGTTGTGCGAAATTCTGTGATATCGTCTGATAAGATCACTGACAAAAGGAAGATAGATAAATTCACTAATAACATACTGTATACACAAAGGAAAACGTGAAGCAACTGATAGTGCACACACAAGTGGACTCAAAAGGCACACGGATAACTCAACAGTGAAAGATCGTAAACGAAATATTTTAAATATAAATTAAAGTCCAGTGTTTACGTGGCAGTTTCGCTTTCGCATAACGGAAATTCCGATATCTCGTCTGATAAAATCAATGACAGAAGGAAGAGAGATAAATCTGGTAATTACACACTGTATACACGTTTTTCGAGGTGTGCGTTTTCGAGGTGTGCGGTCTGCGGTCTGCGGTCTGCGTTTTCGAGGTCTGAGAGAATATTGCTTTGTACGATTGTACCAAAAATAATTTCACATAGTAAACGCACAAACATTAAAATTGGGATAGCGCTTGTGAATTCTATATTTACGGCTAAAGTCAAGGGCCAAGGAACGGAAACTCTGTGATCTCGTCCGATAAAATTAACGACAAAAGATAGATGGATAAATCTGGTAGTTACCGTGAAGCTGACGGTGTGCAAGTCGGCAGTTTACGTGGCAGTTTCGCTTTCGCATGGCTAAAAATTTAAAGAAACGCCGCGGCAAAGCGCAAAATGTTGATGAAGGAGAAGTCAGTCGAAAAACCGATTAAAATAATTATTACGATCGAGTTAAAGCTCCATTAACCAGTAGTGTTTACAATTACAACCACCTGCCACCCCTCCTTGAGTAATGACAGTCTTCCCCCACCCCTCCCTCAGTACTTGTCGACTGCTCCCATCCCTCCCCGAGTACTAAAGGTGTGCCTCTTCCCTTATAAAATGGTCCAAAAAATGGTCCAAGAAATGGTCCAAAACATAGTCCAAAAAAATCGTCCAAAAAATAGTCCAGTCCAGTCCATATTTTACCCTATGACGGTCACCAGTGTATCGCCGTACCCGCGACCACAATGTCACAAAAATAGTAAAGATTTTGTTACTCTTACTTAGCAAACGACGAAGGGAGACGTGATTATTTAGATAACGGTGAACATACTGCACTAACGACACCTTTTTTCGTTTCTTGTTCGTGCCCGAAAAGCAAAGGTCGAAAATATTGTAAATGCATAAATTGAAAGAAGATCAAAGCGGTCTACAAAAAACATTATAGCAACTAAGACAGTTTTATCGCCGGAAACGAGGAACTAGACGAGAAGTCGCTTGATGTTAGAAGGGTTTAAAAAAACAGTAATTATTAAAAATAATTAGAGATATTATGTCCCCGTTATCACATGATTACTGCAATGGGCAGTTTGTAGTCAGCTATCGCTGCCATGAAGGTTAAATGAGGGAGTTATATACAGACCTATGGCTGATGCAAGGAGAAATTTCTGATACGGATACAGACTGCTCGAGTGAAGGTTACGGGCGCTGGGATTTCAACTGGAAACGTTCAGTTCATTTGATTCTTTCGTTCTCTAAGAGGAGAAAGTTTGTGAAAGATTTGATGCCAGTGCATCTCAGATATTTAACAAATGGTAAACACCACAGCGTAGGCTATTGAGTTATGGATGCACGTGGGAGGTTGCTTAGCACGAAAGAAGCGTAAGAGTTGCTCAAGGCGATAGCCGAGAGCGACTCTAGCTTCTTGAGTGCTTAGCAAACCTCCCAAGTGCATCCATAACTCAATAGTGTACGCTTTGGTGTTTACCATTTGTTTGATAACATAACATTAATACATTGTAGCTATAGAGTTCCCTTTTATTTAACAAAGCTTACGTGACCAGAAAAAACAAGCGCGCGCGGCAAAATAGTCTTTGCATTTCGTCGCGTCAACAGCATACACCCATGGGCAAATGGGGGACGCTAAAATGACCAATCAGAGCGCGCGCTTTACTTTGGTTATGTTATAATACAAAATGAGCTTCTTGCCATGTTGATGAAAGTGAATGGATAGAAAAGTAGCGACAGATTACTTGGTTCTAACTTAATGTTTGATGTTTTGCACCTGACCTTTCACAAATGTTGAATGTATTCCAGTAATTTTGAATCGGAGCACTTTCAGATCGAGTGTTGAGAAACCAAATCAAGGAATTTAAAGCAGCCAATCAGAAGAAAAGAAAGTTCTCAGGAGCCAGTGAGAACTGAAAGTGAAATTACTTTCGACATTCGATTGAAATTACTCTAAAGGACAAATACAATGTTCTTCTCCTTGATTTTTTCGGCTGAAATGTTTTCGTGTAACACGAGAACAAATTACACCGTTATTGAGCTCCTGGACAAAACTACCCCGCTGTCATTTCTGTCTCAGTTGAAACTGCCATCACCTCGATAGCGCGAAACTAAAAGGTATCCAATGTATCTTTCACGTTAGTTCACTTCCTGTAAAGCAGCCCCCACTTCTTTACATGCGACATTTCAGACAACGGAATTCTACATCAAACACACAAAAATGTTTCATACACCATGTGTAGGGTCAACCCTTGCAGTATGCGATCATTTTCATGCTAAACATCCTAATACTAAGAATTATCTAAACAGTCACTGAATCTTTTCAATTTTTTTTTTTAGGTTCAAGGTATTTACAAGCGATTTGAAAGAAACTTTCTATTCCAATCATTATTTCAATATGTATCTTGGAGAAGGCCCGATTTTGATCCACTTTCTCCGTCACACATCGGTGCAAAATCAGTGTTGCGTGACCGAAAAAAAGCGTCACAAAGGGAGGATGATCGCGCTCCCTAATAATAAGTAATAATAATAATAAAACTTTATTGATGTGTCAGGGGTATTTAGCTTGAAGCTAATTGGGGACACAACTTGGAATGTTGGTTTTTGCTGAGGGAGGAAAACCGGAGGACCCGGAGATAAACCCTCGGAGCAAGGATCAGAATCAACAAACTCAACCCACATGTGACGCTAGGTCCGGGAATTGAACTCGGGCCATAGCGGTGGAAGGCGAGTGGTCTCACCACTACACCATCCCTGCTCCCCAGCTTCCTGCTGGCAAAAAAGCTGCTCACTACGGTTTTAAATATTGTATATACAATAGAGGATTAGTCAAGAATAACAAATGCGTTTGATATCATGTTTCGAAATAAAGAATCAACATAACTGGTCGGTTGATAAACCCTTCAACCTCAGTCACCAACATCTAATTTCCCCTTACAATATCACTTCTAAATCAAACGCTACGGTTATGGGAAAAAAGACAATGATCTGAACTGAATGAAGCTCTAGATTGTAAAAAAAATTTTCTTCGCGTCAGTACTATGACTAATGTAAAGCATACAGTATGGGAAACATGCCTACCGATATTCAAGGAGCGTAGAGGGCTAAACGAAGTCTTCCTTGGATCTCCCAAGTCTTTCTAAAATCTAAATTTGTCCATAAATGGGATGTTTGATAGTGTTGTCCATTGTTGGCATAAGACCTTGTTGACGCAGTTCTCAAAATTTGGCTGAATTGAAGATAGCTAAAACGAAGTTTAGCTAAAGAAGGGCAAACTGTTGGTTTCTCAACCGGCCGACTGTTTTTCAGGTAAAGCTTCAAAAAGCACTGAGTTTGGTTTCGATATTTTTCTACTAGCAAACATGGCGATCAAACATGGCGGTAAACACACGATCAAACATGGCGGTACACACAGACACACAGACACACACACACACACACACACACACACAGACACACACACACACACACACACACACACACACACACACACACACACACAAAAAATACCCATAATTGCATGGATCTTTTGTAACACTAAATACCTCATTTTCGTTCTCGCCAAAAAAATTAAACTTCAAAAGATCGTTTTTGATAAATCAAAGACAGTTTGTTTCACAATTTGTGGCAGGTGTAACTTGGGGAAGGAGGGGGGGGGAGAAACTGCACGGGAGGGGGATAGTCTGGTACCCTCTCCCTTTTTCCCTCTTTCTTTCCCATCTCCTATCATATCTACCTCACGGAGTAATCTGTAATCTTCGTGACTTTCGATGGTCTAGCATTTAAATACTCAGGCATTAGAGGGATACTCTCCACCAAATGTTAACATTTAATCAAAATGTAGATCTTTTGCCAAAACGACTACTGGAAGAAGAAAAAGTTCCCTAAAACCTTTCATTTGATTCAAATCCTGTTGCAAAAGCGCGAAATTCACTCAATTCAAAGACCGGAAGTTGAAATGGCTCCTAGTTAAACATAGCCTGCGAACAGGCTCCCCGTTTAATCAGACGTGGGGACACAGAAACCTTCCCCTCCCTTCCCCTGCTTCGCGCCCTCCAAGCCGGGAGCCTGTTCGCAGGCTAAGTTAAACACGGGATCAATGACGAAGAAAGGAGAACTGAAAAACATACGAGCGATCGTAATGGAGTCCGACTCTAGAGATTCGAGTTTTCCTTCTCGGATTAATCGCGGGGGTGATCGAGAGTGCAGACGCTCGTGGAACTGAACCATATATGTGTTTGAGCCTTACGACAGTGAGGCTAGTTCTGACTCCTCGAATGAACCAGATGATGCCGATCCATTCAAGCGATTGCAAAACAGACTGGTAAGCGATTTCTCTGAGCTAAAATCTTCGTCTTTTGGCAAAATCTCTTCGTTTGTCACTTCACAAAGTGAAGTGATCGTTAGATTTGAGAAATGCAGCAGTGTTTGGCCTTAAAAATGTAGGACCTCAACTTGACTAGACCTGCATTTGTTTTTAACACAATAAAGCTATCCTTTCACATTCGCTGCACGTGTTATGTAAATCTTAAACTTGCGTAATTCCTCATTCTTTTACTTCTTCTTCACCTTCTTCCTCTTGATCCGAATTTTCCTCCTCACTCTGAACCGGGGTCGACGTAATAAACTCCTTGAGCGAAGTGCGTTGTGTGCTTTTACTCTTTACTGGAACGGACGTCTGACAGCCTGCCAAGTTATTTTAGCGTGCGGTTTGGTTACTTTCTTCGGGACGGCCAAACTACTGTCACAACAGATTTGTATTTTAATGTATTTTCAAGTGACTAAATTTGCCTCTAGCGGTACGACTGCTCCGAAATTGCACAGAGACATCTTTCCCTATTTTGGGAGTTTGGATGCTGACATCTTGAGCTTGGGGTGAGAATTCTACCGATGCAAAACCTAATTGTTCGGTAACTCTCTTTGGAAAGGGAGAGCTATTCATTTTCTATATGTGCATCGAGGATCTGGAACACGCACCGGGTAAATGAGTTGGGTTATAAGTTTGAAAGAGCTTTTTGCTGCATTTTTCAGTCAATGAATACAGGTTCATATTTGATATTATATATGCAAGGCTAAAAAGATTAAGAAAAGTTATTAAAATGCTAAAACCAAACGTTTTCGGTTGTTTTTCATCTTCAGAGTTGAAAGTGTTGACCGTCTGTACATAACTTATGTGATTCCCGATGGGAAAAGTTTGGAGACATAAGAAATGACTTGTTTGTTCAAACTGGGGTGGAATTGTTGGATCATTAGCCCCTTCGACGATCCTACGCTTGTGGAATGTTTCTGCTGAGGGGAGAACACGCCAAGTGAAAGAATGTGATGGATTTTACCGCAAGTGTTTTGGAGGTTCAGAGGTGTGAGTAGGTCAGCTTTATATTTATTTTCCAGGTAATACATACCCCCTTGCAGCTTTCCGTTTTCTGTATGCTCCACGTAGTTGTTGACGATTTTGTTTTGATAATCCCGCGCTAGTGTCACGGACTTGTGAAGATGAGAGTTTTTTTTTCGTCCTCGAGCCTTTGTTTCTTTTCTACGGGCGGATTAATATAAAAAATTAAGGGAACAGCATTCTATTTTAGAAAGGGCTTTCATCTTTAAACCCATAGATTTCACCAGAACCGACTGTTCCTCAAAAGAACCTGCAGTGAAGTAGTGAATGCTGCACAGACGGCTAGAGTTTGTTGGGTTCTCAAAATCAGATCGCGTGTTTTTCACGGCTCTCATCCATAACCTGGCAAAATTAGGATCTTCGGGCCATTTATGAAGGCTTCCTTCATCGCTACGAGTATTGGAACATCCACCAGCCACACATCGTTGCGGTATTACTGTATTTTTGGGGCGCGTTTTTTACTGAGTCCTTTTACTGAGCTACATCGGAAAAAAAAATGTTTTGTGTAGTCTTACATGACAACAGAAAAGAAGCTAACTGCATAGAAACTAACTGCACACCAGCAACTCCATAAAGTTTAATCACGCTTCCTGAAATACCGACCAAAATCCTCTTTAGTTTATAAGCTCCGTATCATCATCCAACAACCGAGGAAAGAGTTCAGCAGAACTATGAACAAACTGTGTTGTTACCATTTGTTTTATTAACATAACATTGAAACATTGTAACTAGAGTTCCTTTTTATTTAAAAAATCTTACGTGATCAGAAAAAACAAGCGCGCGCGGAAAAATAATCTAAGCATTTGCTCACGTCAGCAGTATACACCCACGGGCAAATAGTAGATGATGAATTAACCAACCAGAGCGCGCGCTTTGCTTTAGTTATGTTATAAATGAAAATGGAAAAATCAATAGACGAAACTTCTAAATATGTCTCTTACGAAAAAGAATAAACTTTCGACAGCACTAGCATAACAGCTTTCACAAAACCAGTATTTTCAAATAAAATTGCAGTTTCTGTGCTATCTTTAAGCCCTATAATAAAAGCAACAAAAATGACTGGGATTTGCCACACACGTACAGTGCGAGTAACCATTCTAAGCAACAGGGGCTCTCCCACTTTACGCGTGCGCACTTGCATTCTTGTGCCAACTCCGTAGTCTGTGGAACTATAACTAAAATCCATTCGACCGTCAACCCTAGGAAACACAAAACGTTTGTATGTAAGACTGAGAAATTAATACTTGTAATATCATAATGTACGATCCACACAGTGGGGTGAACAGCGGAGAAGGCAATAAATGCAATGATGTCATTTACTTAAAATTTACAAGTCTTTTTCAAAAACATGGGCCATCTTATGTCAAAAGCCCTCTGTACATAACTCTATCCAAACAATATGTAGCACAGAATTTCAGCTTTATATTGCTTAAAGTATTGAGAGAATTTAACTGTACATACAAAAATCATGGTAATTGTACTTTTTGCTGTTATCTAAAATTCAATTCTCCCCATATACAATTTGGTGTTTGATCAATTGATACCTAGATAGATAGATAGTTTATGCGCAAAAAAAAAAAAAACTAGCCGCCACTAAGCTGAATTGTGTATTTACAATACAGTGTAAAATATAGTATAATTGCCAACGAGCAGCTGTGGCCAAGAGGCGGCAGCATTATAGAGCCGTGTGCGCATGAGCTGCAGGGAGAAAAAATCTCGATTTTGTGCAACATAAGATAACAATAGACTTTTCGTCAGCCAATCATTTTGCGATTTGTAAATGTGACAGAGTTATTAGACATATTTTGGAATAAACTACAGGCTCTTATTTCAATCATTTCGCGATTTGTAAATGTGACAGAGTCACTAGACACATATTTTGGAATAAATTAGAGACTCTTATATTTCAGTATTTTTCTATATTTTATCGTAGTGATTTTTCTACTTTTAGGATACGATCTGGTGATCGTTTTGGAATGCAGTATATCATGGTGTTATAAACGGATATGCGCAAGTTACGCCTCCTTGTAAGACGTGATTTCTCAGGCGCCGTTTAACTAATTTTCTTCGGCAAAATTATCTAGCTTGTTTTCAGTTGATATAATTATCACATCTCGATAGCAAAACAAGTACAGGACGTCCTTACCGCGCGCTGCAATTCGGAAGGGCGAAGTTTTGGCAACAAGTTGCAGAATCGAATGTTGTCCTACACTTGTTCGTTTCACATAAGTAGAGGTTGTTTTAGTTAGTTCTTCAGTCAGTGGTTATTTTGAGTTACATTGGAAATTAACATACAATGTCCAAACTGAAACCATCACAGATATTGTTTCCTTTACAAACAACCATTATCTGAGTAAACCATGTCTTAATGCAGCAATTGATATATAGCCAATTGCCATTGAACAATTGAGGCTGCAATAGTTCGCTGAACACGTTTTCCTTTTGTTATGTTTTTTTTTTGTTCTGTTTCATTACGCAAAAGCTTTGATATGATGCAATTCACTATGTAAACCATGTCTTACTACAGTAATCCAAATAGAGACAATGGTCATTGAACAGGTAACAATGGAACATTTTGCTCAACATGTTTTTGTTTTGATATACACGATGCAGTTGACTATGTAAACCATGCCCTGATGCAGCAATTCACATAGAGACAATTGCCATTAAACAGTTAACAATGCTACATTTCGCTCAACTTGTTCTTGTTTTGTCATCTACGATGCAGTTAAGTATGTAAACCATGCCTTAATGCAGCAATTCACAATTTCCATTAAACAGTTAACAATGCAATAGTTTGCTCAACATGTTCATGTTTTGTATAGGTAATCACATGATTTCGAGTGCAATTTGGAATAAATAAGCATGAGTAAATTTTTTCAAAGACTAACAAAATTGCATGAGCCCGTAGGGCAAGTGCAATTTGTGGTCTTTGAAAAAATTTACAAGTGCTTATTTATTCTAAATTGCAGGAGAAAAACATGTGATTATCTATTAATAATATGCATGAAAACTACGAGGTAGCTTCTCATAACTACGCAGAAGAAGAGCGCGCGCATCACGTGCAAAAATAATTTATTCAAACCCTGCAAGTGACATTGACCTTGACATTGACCTTGACATCGACATTGATCAATCATTCTGACCAATCAGCATGTCTGGTTTGTTTCCTTCTTTGTACTGAATTAACTCTCTTCTGCACTGAATTAACTCTTTTCTGCACTTAATTAACTGAAAACAGCATTCATCTTTACCAATTAGAACTGAGAAATTTTTTCATGTATATTTAACAATTATTCCACTCGCGCTTGTTGGATATAAGATGATACATAGCCAACGAGGCGCGTAGCGCCGAGTTGGCTATAATCATCTTATATCCAACAAGCGCGAGTGGAATAATTGTTTTATTAAAAACGTTGAATTAAATTAAATTTTATTCAATTTTTAGCTCACTTTTAATTTTAATCTGACACGTACGCTTGCCATATCTGTAGATTATGGTAGATTGGCTGATATACCATAATGGCTAAGCCAATAAAAAGTCTTGAATTGCATTATCCAATGATCTAGTTTTTAATAATATTAGATATATATATATGATAAAGTTCAATACAACTACTAAAAGCCTTTGTATTGCCAAGTAAGTTACTTTATTTTCCCAGAGAAATTATTAAGTCTGAAAAACCTAATGGGAAAAGGTTAAAAAGATACTGGCAGCTCCAGCCGTAAATGATGTCATGATGAAAATAGAAAATTCTAGATATAAGCCCGCGCTCGTGCTTTTAAGAAATGCCTTCGGGTTTGTTTTTACAAACGACTTAAGAACAACAATCAATAACAAAAGTAATTGAGAAGAAACTGCTGTCGACTTGTTACTGTAAGTTTCTAAAAATTAAACACAGTTCTTTTAAGATTATACAAAATGTAAGATCTTTTGGGACGAGTAATAATATGATGTTTTAAAAAATCTGAGCGCTAA
The DNA here is from genome assembly GCF_964205215.1 of Stylophora pistillata. NCBI lineage: Eukaryota > Metazoa > Cnidaria > Anthozoa > Scleractinia > Pocilloporidae > Stylophora > Stylophora pistillata. The sequence goes on from NC_142523.1 coordinate 31,422,012, forward strand.
AAATAAGCTTAAGGATTCGAAAGTTATTAGCATCTCCTACAAAATGGTATTTAAATTTCGATTTAAATGTTAAGATTGTGTCTTTCTCGTTGGCACCTAGCGATAGGTACTACTAGTATAGTAAAATAATATCTAAAATAATATCTTGTAAAAGTGAGTATAATACAATGATAGTAATAAAGTCCTATATAAATAATATTATTAAAAACTGGATCATTGGTTAACACTTGAACTGTCCAAGTAAGGGGTGCAATCTTTGAATAACAACAAGACATACATGTACATTTACCCTGGTTTACAAGGAAAAAATGGTAGATAGAGATCGAAATACCATCTATGTACAATACATGTAATGTAAAAATTGGGCCATTGAAAGTTCACCAGGACACTGCTGAGTAGCCTTAAAATTACCTGATCTCTAAGGCTGAATGAACCTTCCCAGGTATGCTGCACCAAGGAAAATGTCTCAGCTTACCAAATGCTTTCCCTTCAACTCCCTGAAGTGACTGCAATGTAACCTCTCCATACAAATTTAAAACTCAGTCTATTCAGGAAACAACTGAAGCAAGATGTTTTTTTTCTTCTTATGACAAGCGTTAAAGAAAAAAATATCCTGGGATTACTAGGTTCATACAAAGCAATTTATCAGTTTAAAGGTGGTAGCTATGATGTAGTTATAACAAATTCTCTAAACTAGCTATCGCCTCCTTGTTAGCTCAATTGGTTAGAGCGGCAGATTGTGTTGTGCGGGAGGTCGAGGGTTTGAGCCCCGGCCGGACCAATACTCATGTTCTTAAAATAAGTGAGAAGAATTTACTACCTTTCTATAATCAAAAAATGGATAGATATTCTACTCTTCTTGGATAAGGACGAATAAACCGTAGGCCCCGTCTTCTGCAGGGTTAGGGTAGGAGAATTTAATTTCACACGCACGAGATTACTGTGTGGTGGATGTCCTCCCCTGGGTGGGATGGGTGGATGTTGGCCCTGAAAAGCCCCTATGGGGAGTGGTCAATTAACCATGTATGTATGTATGTATGATGAGAGATTTAGTCATTTCTAATCAGATAATCAGATCCTGGTACAGGTATTTCTAGAAAGATAAAACGGTGTTTTCATCTTGGGTACTTTACTTTCTGTTTAATGATGGTATGGCTGTTGGCAGTCAGGGTATTACAGAATTGATTGAATGCTTATCAGCCCAAGCAGATTCATAGTGCCCATACAAAATGTACAATGCAGCTCTTTCACCCCTTTAACCAAGACATAATTTTCTTTTTTGAATATCAATACAATATCACACAGCCAAGTCATGAGAAGAAAGAAAAATATCAATTAGGGGATTAGTTGATCCAATAGTCAAATGACCGAAGTAACAGCAGAAAAATTGAATGGCAGACAGTAACAAGAATTACTAATGAGATCTTGCAAGTGAAAGGGTTCAATTATGCAGACTTTTAAAAATGTGGCCCAGGTTTCTTCAGTTTGTTGATTTCTAGTACCACACACAATGTACAATTAATGTACCACCACAGTTAAACCTTTATTATACTACTATGAGTGACCAAGACAGAATTTCTCCTCACAATATCAATTCAAAATCAAGCAGACAAGTGATGAGAATGAACAAAAATGTCAATTAGGGGATCATTGGTCAATCCAATACCAGTTCAATCGCCCGAATTTAAATCGTACGCATGATATGGCCGACAGTACTTATGAGATATTTCGAGGGAAAGGGTTAAACTCTTTTTAAAGAATTTCTTCAAAGAAAAAAAAACTTAGTATTAACACACATGTAATAGTGCATTGTACTTACTCTAAATAAATATGCCATCTGTGACTTTGTACTCCTTAATATTCCTCAGCTTTCCTCCCAAAAGGCAGGTGGAATTTCCCCCTTGTTGGACACCAACCTTTGTAAGTTTCAGTGGGGCTATAAGGTCCTGTTGCACATCTGGATCTGGATACCGCACACTCTCCAACAACTTCCCATCTTTATACCAGGAAATCCTCCTCAGTGAGGTGCTGTTCTCGTTTCCTCTTTTAGTTAGGTTGCAGAAGATTATGATGTCGTCGCCTGAATTAAGAACACTGGAATCTGTGACTTTCACACTGTTTGAATTTCATTTCCTGAAATGCAAGAATGTGTAAACAGTTACATGTAGGTGAAGATTATTGGCCAAGTGCTAAAGCATCAGGTGGATGGATTTTTCTGTTGACTAACAAATACATTTTGTTTCCTTGTTGGAATGGAGATGGTTTATAGAAATATTTGTTGCATAAGGACTTTTATAAAAAGGTACTTTACCATTTAAGATGAGGGTATAACTTTTTCATGATCATTTAGCACTCACACTTCATGTAAACTGCATGTTCAAAGAAGTGAAAAATAACAGGAATGTTGACTTTAAACAATGGCAAGTAACCACACTACAACAGCTCATCCTATTCTCAGTGGTTTAAAGGAGATAGCAGTAGTGTTTTTCCCCCTCAATAAGATGACAGTCTTCAGAAAAGTTACCCACACCTCTTGCATTTCCTCCTGTTTTCTGACAGTTTATTTTTACTCAGTTCGATACTCAATGGATATACACGACATACATAATAGACTTATGCTGTAAGAGTATGAAGTAGTGAAATGTCATCTGTAATGCATAGACTTACTTGTAATAACGCTGACATGAAAGCCATGCTTCTTTGGTAAGCTTACATTTTTCGCAAAAGCATGGCACTCATAGCTTCCAAGATCACAGTACGGACTGTTATCATAAATTGTTACATTCTTCAAAGTCATGGTTGTGGACAATTTAATGTTTCCGCCTACAACGAAAGCAATTAATTTGTTAGCAGGAAGAGAGGAAAATGGCTTTGTACTGTACAGATGATAGAGGGGGAGGGGAGGGGAGGGGAAGGGGAGGGGAGGGGGGACCTGATCCCATTCCATGCAGAGATTGAAGTAAGATTGAGCATCGAGTATCCGAAAAAAGGAAAACTTCAAATCTCTCTTGCCATGTGCGAGGTTTCAGGGAAATCTTGATGTTTGGTCAACAGAAAGAAATAAAATTCACGGGTCACATATAATTCAGGGGGGAAGTCATGTTTCAGCCTCGTTCATAAATTCCCAAATCATGCTTGCCTTAATCTGTGAAATTCGCACATCACATGGCTACCTACTGTACATCTTACAGCCTGTAATTGCAGTTTTGACTTGATCAATGCAATATTTATGACGATTTTCAGAATCCTGGTTTGGGAGTAAAGTCTGAGATCCAGAGGTTGTTTTGTTTTGTTTTGTTTAGTTTTCTAGAGCCAGATACATTATTTGTAATACAAAGATATACTCACTTATATTCTCTGTTCTTTGATTAAACAAAAATTTATCCCCCTCTAACTTTCTGTATCGGTTAAGATCATCTCTCCTATAGAACTATATTCTCTCTGGTTGAAGTTTACCAGATGCATCAAATGCAATGCAAGTGACGTTTGCTGAGGTGTACTCTAGTGGGTAGATATTCTCTGGGAAAGATTGTATAACTCCAAATCATGGTTTTCCTGGAAAAGAAAGAAAAAAGAGAAAAAGAAAAAATGTACACTGCACGGAAACTCTCCACTGAAGTATTTTTTTCGTTCGATATCAGTACTTTATAGTAAACTGATATGCCGGGAAAAAATAAAAGCAATGTCTTAATTCCTGTTTCCTTATTTGGTTATAAATAAATCTATGCAAGCCCTGAAGGTCACGCCAGAAAGACTGGGTCAATTGCAGTGTAGCACAAGTCACAACAACACTCTGGGGACACTAAAAACCACAATTCTGACCGGATGGCCAATGCAGAAAGATCAAGTACCAATCAAGATCCGGGAGTAATGGTCTCACTGCGACGAACTGTCAGTACAAAATGGTGTTCTTTTCAAAGGCTCGAGAGTAGTCATCCCCCGCTAAGTTACTGAGACCTGAAGTCAAATCCAGAACTCATTCCAAGCATTTAGGAGTAGAAGCTTGCCTGCGTAAAGCTAGAGACACTGTACTCTAGCCTGGTATGAATGCAAAAGGGAGTAACCAAATCAAACAATGTTCAATTTGCAACGAATTTCAAGCTAAAAATCAAAAGCTTCTAATACAAAGCCATGAACTTCCTAACCGCCCGTGGAGTTGAGTAGCTGCTGAACAGTTCAGATTTCATGACAAAGAATACATCGTGCTTGTTGACTACTACTCAGATTTCAAGGAAGTGCCAAAATTGGAGGAAAACACTTCCAGTTCCGTGATTAGATTATTTTAAGGAACAGTTCAGCCGACACAGCATTCCAGACACACTAACTACTGACAACACTCCTCAGTTTACAAGCCATGAGTTCCATCAGTTTTCAGTCGATTAGGAGTTCACTCACGTATCGTCTTCCCCGCATCATCGCAGATCCAACGGAAAGGCAGAGTCTGCTGTGAAAACTGTCAAGTCTTTGTTCAGAAAACCTCTCAACGGCAACAAAGACCCGTAGTTAGTACTATCGAACCAATGCAACACACCAACAGAGTCCCTCGAAAGTAGCCCTGCACAGAGATTGATGTCAAGACGCACCAGAACCTTACTACCTACAACTTCTAACTTAACTGTACCCCAATATTTCAGAAAATGTTAATGCAGAGCTTAAATTGAAAAGGCAAAAGGCTACGTGGTACCATGACCGCACATCGCGCGCCCTACCAGAATTACAAGTTGGGCAAGACGTAAGAGTGGCATCTCTTCAGAGGAATCAAAGGTGGAAAACCGGCACCTGTATTGATAAGCTATCAGACACGTCCTATGTAGTAAAAGCTAGTTCAGACAATCAAATATTCCGTCGAAATCGGGAATTTCTCAAGCCAGCTGCACAAGCAGCAGCAGAACAGCACAAACTAGTTGCAAGCAGTGACAGCCAGCTTTCAAAGAGTGTGAATTAGCCTTCAAAGGAAGATGTCAATTCAGCTAATCATGAACCGAAGCCAATATTGACACCACAAACTGTTCCATTGAAGAAAACTCGTACCAGAGTTGTAAAGCCACCCTCGAGGTTCAGTGACCTTGTTGAGTAGTTTATCGTATGAAAATTGACTTCAGCTCAAGCGAACTCGAAGTCTTCATCAGTTAGAAAAACTGACTATTGGACAGTAACTTTAATAAGGAATTTTGACTTTCAGTCCTGTATGAAGTTCCATTTGTTTTGTTTTGTCCTTTTTTTAAGTTTTGTTTTAGTCATTTCCTTTTCAATTTCAACACATTTAATTTATGTTCATACGTTTACTTTTGGAGGTTAGCTTACCCCAAAAGAAGGGATGTTAGGATAAGTTGTCCTACGTCACTTGTCACGTTTCATGTTTCCTTATTTGGTTATGAATAAACCGGTCCGAATGGTTTATTCATTACTATTTTAACCTTTTTCACTTGTGAAAACAAGACGTAAATTCGAGCAATTTAAATGTTCATGAATAAACACTTGGCGACGCGCTGTCTGGCTCGTCAAGACTTCATTTCCTCACGAAATATTCATTACAGGTGTTGGCGACCTGAAATTCAGCCTATAATTTCGCAAACAGTTTGAAAAAAAAATCCTTTCCCCGAAAATGTTTTGTCCAGTCTAAGTTTATCCTTTATTAAAAATACTTTTACGAGTTGCTATCGCAGACTATAATTTATTCATCGCTAGTTCAACTTCACGTGCAGATTATTATCTCCTGCTCATATGTCATTCGCGCACACCTTGTTTTACATCAAACGTTTTCAGAGTTGACCAAACATACTAAAACTTAATAAAATCGCTTGGGTTTTTCTTCGCCTTCACAATTGAAAAAAGTACCGTTATCTTGAAAGAACACAAAGTGACAGCCAATATTTGCAACGTGACCGATCGACGAAAAGCGTTTGTTTTGTTTTTCTTGTGCATTCATCTGGCATCTGCTTAAAGGCAATTAATACTATTGAAATTATTACGTAGTCATTAAATAAAACTTGTTTTATAAATGATTTGTACAGGCCACTAATACCGCCTGGTTAGCTCAATTGGGAGAGCACCGGACTGCTGTGCGGGAGGTCGAGAGTTCAATACCGGCCGGACCAACACTCAGGGTCTTAAAATTAACTGAGAAGAATATGCTTCCTTTCTTTAACATCAAGAAATGGTTAGATATTCTAGTCTTCTCGGATAGGGACGAATAAATGGAGGTCCCGTCTCCTGCAGGGATGGGGTAGGAGACGTTAATTTCCCACGCACGAGATTACTGTGTGATGGATGTCCTCCCTGGGGTGGGTTAGGTGGGTAACAAGAGGACCACAAGTTTATTAGTGTTTGTGCACTATCACGTGCTATCCTCAATAAATAAAGTCTTATATATATATACTAGATAACATTAAACTTATAAGTGGTGTTTTGACCAGCCTTTGCCGTTGTAAAGGGCATTACCGTGCGAGACTTGAGGGTACATATATCAAATGCGAACAGCATTTCTTGATGCACGCAATGCATTAAAGGGCGATCTATTTGCAATACCTCTGCCCTCTGCTTTATGAGTTACCATTCCAATATAGCTCAGACAATCTGTGTCGGTGAAATGTTCGGACATCATGTCCGATCATAATGTGAAATTGGCCGGACATATTCAAAATTTTGTCGGTAAATGTCCGATGACCGACTGTTATTTCAAGCTCTGCATTCAGTAAACCGGCATGTTTTTGTCGCTTTCCTCCCAAGTTTCATTTACACAATGAGATTTGTTTCGGAAGCTCTCGCATGACAAGTAAAGTTTCTTCGTAGCTACCACTATATTATTATAGGGTTCTTAATACACATTTACCCTTACCTTGAGCCTTCACTGTTGCAAAAATAGTGAGAAACAGAGGAATAGTCTTTTCTAATACGGCCATGGTGTTCGTCGCACCTAAATCTATCTTTCAGCTTTTCATTAACCTTGGCACCAGGTGAAACTCCCGGCAGACTTGAAATTGAGGCTGTTTGACGCAACAGGCCTGTGCGGGAGTGTGTTGTCGTCTGAGTGCTAAATATGTATATGCGCTCGTTGGAAATACGAATACTTTATTCTAGAAACGTGAATCTTTAAATTGCACTGATGTAGTCGCGATAAAACCCATCGAGATAAGTCTTTTCTTTTGTAAGGAGGAAAAGATCTCGCCCAAGAAAACTCACAAACTTTTGATTCAAAGTAAAGGAAATGTTAACAGAAGCGTCGAAATTTAACTGACATGTATAAAGTGAAATAGAGTCTGGATATCCATGTTGAACGTACCCTACGGAGAGTACCCTCGAGCTTGGGGTGATGATCATAAAATGTCATTAATTTACAAATCGTAATATTTGAGACCTTTCGTTACCAGCAATTTATCAAGATGACGTGATAGCAAGCTCGCGCAAGCCCTGCGTTTTCCTAATATGGCATATGAAGTCCATTGCAACACCAGGTCGTCATGACTATATGTTTTTTTTTTTCAGAATCCGACTGCGTTTTGAGCGAATCGGGCTGGGAGATTTTCCTCTCTGATTTTTTCGAAGTTATTTAAAATCAAGGAGAGTAACAAAGAGTGTTGACCGAAAATGGCTTCAATTCAAGAAGGTTGGTGGAATTTTGTACTGTTATTGCCGATTTTTTCTTTTTTAAGTTAATTTTTTTGCCGAAAGAAAACTTTTTTTCTCCTCATTAATTGCGCGTTTGGTTTTTATTTCTCAGGAGAGATCCAGGCTACTAAAGAACAGGTAAATTTAACATTTGTGCAGTTTGTCGTGAAAAGCTGAAGTATCATTTCCTACAGCTTTTTTTTTAGATAAGGTTCAAGCACGTCAGTTTCTTGTAATTCTAGTGCGCTTGCATGCAGAAACGTGTATTGCGTGTTCCAAGCACATCCGTATCGAATAGCAGCTATGGTCTTTTGTTTCCTGTCACGAATCACTAGTGGTGGTTAAAGATTGTAATCGGATTATATTCGGTCATTTTCGTGTGGAACAAGATAAAGAAGTCAACGTTAAGGAAATAAGTGTCGTGCACAAGTCTTAGATCACGAATTAAGAAACAATGATGAATGTTTGACAGTTTAGGTTTGTGGTCGGATGTACGTATCTAGGGCGTTTACTTGTGACTGCAATAAAACTAAACTCTTTATATAATTGTTTCCAATTTCTACGGTATCTTTTAAAAGGATGAAACCTTCAATAAGTGTTAAAGGCATTTCGGCGCTTGGCGTTAGAGCATTGCGAATATTTTCCCAACTGTATTTGATTATTATGTCTTGTTTTAACTCACTAGTAATTTTATTGCATTTAATTTGTATGACAACTGTACGTATTTTTTAGCTTATAAAGTAGTAAACTGATGCATGGCTTATAACCCCAATAATATTGTAGTAATGAAATCTCTTTAGTTTGTTGTGGTAATGAAACTTCTTTAGCTTGCAATGTGTAGTATTTACTTATTTATTACTAATACCCGCCAAGACTAGCTAATGCTATATGCGGGTTGTGTAAATTTGCTTTTAATGTTCTATAAAATAATAATAAACAAGCATACAAACAAACTACAGCATGCTCTAATATTTAACAATTATTCGCCGAAGGCGAGGTGAATATCGTCGAATAATCCTCGAGACAAAGTCGAGGGGATTATTGGACAATATTCACCGAACCTGAGGCGCATAATTGTTTTAGTATAATTTCAGAACTGAGCAACAGAGAAATTTCTAAAATCATAACATTTTAGTAACATTTATCAACATTTTATTTTAACATTTTATATAAGCCGCGTGGAGCGGTTTATATAGCGTCATATAAGGAACCGTTCGACCAATCAGAGTGCTGCAAACTCTTTGCTCAGCTCTGAGATTATACTAAAAGTTTTTTAATACAAGGATCTAACAAAAACTGCTGAAGACCAGAAAAAGCAAATCGAAAATCTTCAACAGCAAATTGCGTGTGTATAGGCTTAACCTAAGTTAAAGTAATGTACAAAGTAGTACTGGAGATCGGTTTTTGCAAAAACTTAGAATTCTGAGACGTCCTCGGAAGTGTTCGGGTGTCTCCTGATATAATATGGTCTTTGACTGAGGTGCATTACATAGCGCAAGAGATAGGGTTGAATCAGAACTTCTCGGGATATCAGAATCTTTTGGAAATATCTTCGGAAGTGTTCGGGTGTGATCGGATATGATCGAGTCACTTAAAAAAACTCATACGTCTTTGGAATTTTTAAAACGTCCACGAAAACCTATTGGTGTCTTCGGGTACAATCGGGCCTCAAGCTTATTGTAGTAGAGAGCGTAAGAGATAAGGTTGCATCAGAACTTCTCGGGATATCAGAAGTTTTTGGAACATCCTCGGAAGTCTTCGGGTATCTTTGGATATGATTAGGTCCCTTAAGATAAATATCACGCTTTTGCGGCCAGTTTGAATAAACAGTAGATTTTATTCCGCGGTTTCTCCTAATTTTTTTAATTTGCCTCAATCATTGGACAATGATAACTCTTTCAAACTACAATTTAGTTTTCAGAAGAGACTTAAATGCATACTTGTTTTGAAATTAGATCAGGGTTTAAGGTTTTTCGTCTCCTTTGATGCAAGACGTGGTATCTAAACATTTTTTCGTTCCACTGCAGGGCTTCAAAAGTAGCTTTGGCAGAACAAGAACTCACCACTTTTGAACTTGATAAGAAAGTTATTCGGCAAGCTCGGTGAGTGTCAAGTTTAATAAAACAATATAGTTTATGTTCGTGGGCATACCTACGTTTTAGGCCCAACTCAGAGTCATTTCGAATTTAGGCTCAAGAACAAAAGCTTTATCACCAATATTCCGTATCATCAAGGAGGGCGAGTAGAAAAAAAATACTTAAAAAAAAGGACAACAAAACAGTCTGATCAGTCACACGAGCGAGCGGGTTATACTATATTTAGAGGATTGTGAAAGTGTAGTGCGATCATCCGGGAGAGTGTAGTCATGAGAAGGACTGTTTGTCTGTGGTGGTGACTGACGTTTTGACAACCTGTGCGGAAGTGATCATCAGATTCAAGTGAATAGTTGTTGTCAGTAGAATGTTGTTAGTCCAGTTTATGTAAAATGTCGCTCAGTTATTCCGTGATGTTATTGGCTGTAAGACTCACGTGGCTTAAAGGTTTGAGATACTGCGGACATTCGTTAAAAAAAGAAAGATTTTATAGTACTTTTGCTAAGGTTGGGCTATAGTGCACTGATATGTTTTCTTCTGCTGTCTTGAAAAGTAAGAGATGGCGAGATTTTGGCCAAGCACTTAAACCGAGAGGTATGAACTTCGCTACTACAATAGTATTCCTTCCTCGTTCTCTGAATTTACTGAGACTTATTTTCCTCTTTCCCAGTTGAAAGAAACGAGGGAATCAGAAGAATGGATGAATAAGAAGTGAGAAAGGTTTTAACAATTCGTAGTTATCTGCGTTCTGTGTTACCTTCATGTCGCAGCTCGGAGTTTGGATAAGGTGATCTACTGGATAATTTTGTTACGGCTTGCATCTGTGGGTATACGTTAACTACCCTTTGAACAACAGGGCCCAGATCTTTCTTCATTTGTTTTCTAGATATTTTACTTGAGGATTTTCCAGATGAAAAAAAAAACAAAAAATTATACAGATGACCTTCATGACTCGAGTTCGTACCCAATGATGATGCTCCATCTAAGATGAATTCAGCCTCAGATGCAATAGATGTTGCGTGAAGTTTTTGTCGTTTATTTTCAGTCGGCATTGGTAATGTTGTCAGGCTACAGAAATTTCCAGTCAAAATCCTTGTTCGCAAGAATTATCTCGAAATTGTCTGTCGAACACTCGCCTTACACCGCCTTACATTCTCCTTACACCGCCTCCCGGTTAGCTCAATGGATAGACCGCTGGACTGTTGTGCGGGAGGTCGAGGGTTCGAGACCCTGCCAGACCGACACTCAGGGTCTTAAAATAATTGAGAAGAATTTGCTACCTTTCTATAACATCAAGAAATGGTCAGATATTCTAGTTTTCTCGGATAGGGACGAATAAATGGAGGTCCCGTCTCCTGCAGGGTTGGGGTAGGAGACGTTAATTTCCCACACACGAGATTACTGTGTGATGGATGTCCTCCCCTAGGGTGGGATGGGTGGGAGGGTGGACTAGCACGTACAGCTTGTATCTTCATTTCTAGCCCCTCCCCGCTGCAAACTAATGCAGTGAAAATGGAGTAAATTAAATTAACACTCCATTTTCAGTTTAATAATCTGTACTATAAGTAGTTTAATAATCTGTGTTTAAGAAAGACCGAGAGAATCTGCTTGCGATGAGTACGATGTTTAAAGTTGTACAGAAAGAAAGCAGCAGAGTAAACCAAACTTTACGTGTAAGTTGCGGAATGTAACACTTTTATTCGTCAGTTGAATTTGGTGTCAGAAAAGTAAAGCCCAGCCCTTCCTCAAACAACACGGCTTGCGGATTTGTAAACCTGCTGGTGTTCAGTAAAATTTCGGTGCGCATTCGTCGCTTAGATCCCTATATTTTGCACTTTGTTTTAAAGGTTCAAGAATGGTGAACTGAGCTCAGCCAAGGCAGTTGAATCAATCACAATTAATTCCTTAAGAAAGAAGCATCAACAGAACATGTATTGGAAAGGAAAATTAGAGGAAATTTGAAGTTCGCGAATATAAAAATGTATATGAAATCGTTCCCCTTGCTATTAGTACACGTGCATTATGATTTATTGCTTGTTGTTGTTCTATTTCTTCAGGAAGATAGAAAAAAAAATGGATCGGTAGGTGTTCTATTATTAAATCCTCTCTTGATTTGTAATACTGAATAAGGTTTAACAAATAAGTCACCCACTATTATTTACGCTCTCGATATTACGTTGAACGGAAAAGAAAACGAGCCTATTTTGACTGGGACCCTCAAAACACAAAACCAAAACGTTGAGTCCTTGGACCTCTAGCTTAAGAATGACTGCCTCGTATTTCTCCTTACAATATCACCCCCGAATTACGCATTAACGTCACAGGAATATAGGAAATGGTCTCCATTTGGAGAAGCTCCTGCAATCAATTTTTGAGCAAATTCTCCTTGTCAGAGTATTATAAAATGAATAGAAAACAGTATGGAGAATATGTATTCTGATGTTATGGTATAAAAGGTTAAAAAGGCTATTCAGAGCCAAGGTGAATATCACTGGGTAGCCTAGCCTTCATTTTATAAACATGCGCAGTAACATGTTTGACAATCTCAAACATTTGATCTGAGAAGTTCAACCCGTTTTTCTTTTCTGATTTCCTCTTTCAAATACAAAAGAAGCCGAGCTAAAATGTGCAATCTCCAGGCTGAACAACGAAGGCGGTTGGCTTCAATCTGGTGTAACAAATTTAATGAACAAGATCAACGAGCATAACGATGAAATAGAAAAACTGCAGACTGCAAAGGGTAGGGTTGGAGATAATGCGCACCAGCAAGATATCCATAACTTAAATGAAACTGACGCTTGGCAAGGCAAGTAAAGCAAATGTCAAAAAAGCACTCTTGAGTTAACCCTTCGATCCCTAAAAGTGACTAACTTCTAATTTCATTTACAATATCCACTCCTGAATCAAATGTTAAGGTCACGAGAGTGAAGGAAATGATCTCAAACAAAAGAAGCGCTTGACTGTTAACCAAATTCTTCCTGTGAGCACCAGGAAATGAATAGATAACTGATGTAGGGATGTAAAGTGTTAGATATCAGAGAATCATCTCCTCGTCGTAGAACGCGTTTGGTGAGAAAAAGCGCGCTAACAGTCGCTCGATTGACGTCTGTGCATGTGTGAACGCTTCAATGGCTAGGAGGGGAGGGGGGGATTTCAAGGAGTCAGAACCAAAATATCTGACATCTTTGAGGAGTTTCAAGCTAATAGACACGCCAATGAGTCACAGTTTGTTACAGCCACATAGCGTTCTGGCAAAGTTCAACTGGATACCCTTTATTACATACGCTTTATGTTTAAAAAATTTTCTAGTTCTCTTTTTCCCCAGTATTTTTTTCCTTTTACAGACCTATTTGAACCTTTCGCGTTGGTTTAGTCTAACGATTACTTTTTTCTCACTCTAAGTGACACTTAATTTTGTAGTTTATTTATATCTTTTAGATGGAAATTACATTGAGAACAATAAAATGTAAGTGACATTTGATATCGTCTCTTCCAACATGCAGGAAACGTTATAGATAGATCATAAATGTTACGCTAGTCATCTGCCCTAGTTCAAATGAAATAGAAAATGGAGGCCTCATTATTATTGCCTAGAGGGGGGAAAAGGGCTGGAATATTTTCGATGTATCACAGTTAAAAATTCACCTGACTTAGTCCTTCCCACAGGGCTCTGTAGTATTGAAATGACCCTCAATTTCCTAACGTCTCCCCTTTATATCCCGTTAGCGACAAATGATCCCCCTCTGTCCCCCCTAAAAACTTGGAGAACAAAATCCTCCACTGCCAGTCTTGTGAGTACCACCTCGACCAAACTATCTACGATCTCCTTTCCCTCCCTCGAGAGTGTTTATTGGATAGATCCAATCGGTGGCTCCCAGTCTAACACGTTTCGGGTTTACTGCGACATGGAAGCTGATGGAGGAGGCTGGACTCTAGTTTGGAGTTATACGTTAACCAACTACGATATTTTTACAAGTGATACAAACGTTGTGACACCAAGGCCAAACTGGCCAGCACACGGCTACTATGGCATATGAACAACAGCTCCACTGAATGAAACAGATTATAACGCCGTGAACTTCTCACTCTGGAAACAACTCGGCAGACAGGTCCTCATCAAGAGCAACACAAAAAACTGACTGGTGTGTCATCCGGGAACAGGCAACTTAGTTGATTGGCAGGAAGGTAATGTCAACTGTCGAATTGTCAAGCATGCGACTAACACATGTAAGGAAACTTTGCCGCCATCAGTGCCGCGACTTGAGATGGTGAAAGGAGTAACGGTATGCTACGATGAGAACCCTTATTCCCTTATCTATTACCGCTTCGACTCTAGCGATACGACTGGCTGGCCTGTCAATGATCCTTGTGGAAAAGAGTGTGACAATCATGTAAAAATTGCGCTTAATCCTCCCGGGAACATTTATGTTCGTATCTAATAAATCTTATAGTTTTACGAGGCCTTGTTCACCTGGCGAAATGGTGATTAAAATCATCAAAAAAGTGAGGTGGCATTAAGGCAACTGCATCGACTATTTTAACCCCTTTACTCGCACGATCTGTGGAGGCGCGGTGACCTCATGGTTTGTACGCTCGACTCTGGATCGAGTGGTCCGGGTTCGAGCCCCGGCCGGGACATCGTGTTGTGTTCTTAGGCAAGACACTTTACTCTCACAGTGCCTCTCTTCTTTCAGGTGTAGAGATGGGTACCGGTAAATTTAATGCTGGGGGTAACCCTGCGATGGACTGGCATCCCATCCAGGGGGGAGTAGAAATACTCCTAGTCGCTTCATGCTACAGAAACCGGAGTTAAGCACCGGCCTAATGGGCCACTAGGCTCGTAAATAGACTTTACCCTACTCCCACGATCTGATGGTAAATTCTCCCCTGTAGCTGTTACACGTTTCCCTGTGAATTAGTTACAAGAATTTGGAGTTAGATCAAGATGACAACATCTTCCTGATAAGTTTGGTATTTTCATTACCTGTTTGCTGGATAACATTTGAATAGAGTAGGGAAATTAAAAGTTACCTGTTAATCAGTTCTCGGGTTTTGAGGGTTGAACTTTTGTATACGCTGATTACAATCCCATAATGACAATACATGCTACTTATTTGTTTGAAAATAACGGGCAAATCAAGCAAGTGTGAATGGTGTCTCTTAAGGGCTGCATCGTTGCTACGGCAGCCGTTCTGTAAGGAAAATTACAATAAGAGAAAACTTATATCGATGCTAAACCAACAAACCATTGGGAAATTGGAGCGCTTCGAAATTCAAATATTCTATCAGGGTTTTGGACACCAGAAAGGAAGTTGGAGTGTATTGGGACATAGCAGTGGGGAGGGTAATAATAGTAATAATAATAATTCAATATTTATATTGCGCAAATTAACATGTAGATATGATCAAATGCGCATCACAACACTTTTCGGGAGGACTTTGGCCGGACTGCATCAGCAGTTTACAAACAATCGAAGGAAACTTATTTGAAGATGTCCCCTCCCCCAATTCCCAGTAAACAGGCCAGACCACATCACAGTAATCTCGTGAGTGGGTTTTTTTAACGTCCCCTGCCTAACCAAATTAACTAATTACTAGATCCAGGAGACGGGAGCTATGGTTTATTCGTCCTTATCCGAGAAGACTAGAATGTCTATCCATTTCTTGATATTATATAGAAAGGTAGCGCATTCTCCTCAGTTATTTTAAGACCTTGAGTGTTGGTCCGGCCGGGGCTCGAACCATCGACCTCGACCTCCCGCACACCAGTCTAGCGCTCTAACCAACTGAGCTAACCGGGAGGGTCAGTGAATATCAAGTCAAGCATTTGGCCCTGCTCAAAATTCTGCCTCAGAACTTACAATACAATACTTTTTAATAGATAATTTGAGTCTTCCATCTTACATCATCGACACTTTCTATCTGAGAGGTGCTTAAAATTAATAGATTTTCTGTCGTATTAAAAATTCTGATTATCTCACTGTAATCTTGGGGAAAAGATTAGACATGCAGATGACGCATGGAAAAATCCCCAAATTATTAGTATAAAGTTGAATATAAAAACAATTTAAGTCACACTTTACCTTTAAAACTTTACTAAAAATATTTGAATCAAGGGATCTTTTGTGATATTAAGAATTTGACGGGACTTAAAAAAATCAGAGATGTTTAAGAAACCCAGCGACATTTAATAATTATTCCACGAGCACGCGTTGGATATGAGATGATAGATAGCCAACAAACGCAAGTGGAATAATTGTTTTATTAAAAACGCTACTTTAAATGATTAAATTTTATTACATTTGTAGCTCCCTTTCAAATTTAAGCTGATGCCTACGCTTACCATATCGTAGTTTATGGTATATTGGCTACTCTACCATAATGGCTAAGCCAATGAAAAGTCTTGAATTGCATTATCCAATGATCCAGTTTTTAATAATTAGAGATATCTATAACTTTTGAGGTCATCAGCCTCGAATTCCACACTTATGGCAAGCGAAAGAGGTTTGAAATATGATAAAGATCAACGGTTCAAAACACATTTAAGCGTAATTTTTCTCTCTGCGATGAAGATGACTAAACATCATAACAAATCAAGTGAATTTGATTAATAGTTGTCAGTAAAACAATTGATATAGCCTGCAGGGTGCAGCTAGTTAGAGACGTGATTTATGTGTTTGGTGTTGAAGTCAGATTAGCTTTCGCTTTTGTGTTCATCGGGTGCTCTTTTTATCAAGGAGAGTAGCCTCTATTCTTTATCGCAAAAGAAGTACGACTATCTTGCTATGAGGTGTTTGAAAGTTTGACAACGGTAAGATTACTTTATTTCAGTTACACCTAAGGATAACCAAAACTACCACTGCTTTCAAGCGAGGTTAAATTAGTTTAAATTAGACCAAAAAACTTTCCATCCTAAGATGGATGTGATACTCGCTTTAAAAGATTTGACGACTGTTTGGAGAAGAAAGATTAGCCAGCTCAGCAACAACGTGAAGTTGCACCACGCTTTCTTGTTCCATCCTTAAAATATCGTTTTGTGCAAATGTAAGTGATGCTATTTTGATACGCTTCACGATTTTATGACAAGATTTACTGAGTGTATCAACTTATCATATGAACTCGAATGGCTATGGAAGATAATTCTGATAAAGGCTTGAATAGACTGCGAAAAGTATATTTTCTTTGCCGATAATAATCAAAGTCCTGTCCCCGTTCCGATTTCAAATTTTGCAACTATTATGATCCACCTCAATTGTAATCCTTGAGTGATCACAAGCGAGTTTGTTTCAAGTCTCATCAAGTGAACGAAGCGAACTGCAGCAAAATATATTTTCATTCGCGCTTACATCAAGCTGATCTAATCTGCGGTTATCGTGTCAATTTTGCGCTTTGTTATTATTCACGTCTGCAGACTACGAGAAGAACGTCCATATTCTCCTTGCGTCGGTTTTTTTTTCTTACTTAATCTCTTTCCGATTGCCTTACGCACGCATTTTTTTTTTTTTGTTTCAGTGTTTCTATTTGTGTATGTTTGACAAACCACTGGCATCGATTTCATGTGAATCACCTTTGGAGGTAACTATCACTTAATGATAATGAAAATAATAACTTTTTTATTTTACTTATATAGCGCATTACGGTGCAGTGTACAATACTCTTTCGGGATGGTATAATAGCAAATAATGCATAAGGAATTTTAAAATAATGTGAAAAAGGGAGGGAGTAAGCTCCCTCTTACCCTTGGGTAAGCTGGGTAAGTTGGGTAAGCTCCATCGTACCCTCTTTCTTACTTTTTACCCTAAGCAAGGTTATCGCACTCAAATTAACGAAGAATCTTCCAGACGAGAGAACTTTGAAAAATAATTAATATTAACGTTTCAAGGCACATCCTAGTGTTGTTTTGCTGCGGACAGATGATGGACAAAGAATCAAACCAAAGCAAATTCAATAGTTGTCACTAAAACAGTTGACATTAAACCTGCAGGGTTCAGCTAGTTAGGGAGGTAGATAATTTGTTTTGCCTCAAGGCCAAAGAAGTTTTCGCTTTCGAGTTCATCGAGTGTTTTGTTGACTAGTTTTTGGTGACTGAAAGGAGCCTATATTCTTTATCGCCTTTGATAAATCACCATGCACCTCAAGAGAAGTTTCCAAAACTTGACAGCAATAAGTACCTTAATTTCACTTTTATTAAAGTTATGAGAAGCAGATAAAACTCTTTTCAAACGAAAAATACTTCCTAGAGTTCCTATATTGGAGGAGAAGGAGCTTCATGAGACCGTAACAAGATGAAATTTGACCGTGATCTCTTCCATCTTTCTTAGCACAAACTCCCATAAATCAGTAAACTATTTTCTGTTAATCGATGTAACCACAAAAGCCTGCTTCATTACTTCAGCAAAACAAAAGCAGTTCAGATGGCCCGTTGATATAACGTCATAATCATTTGATCAACGCTTTACAAGTATTGTGCGGCCTTCCACATAAAATCTCTCTAACTGTCTTTTAAATTTATTTATGGTCTTCTAGATATATAAGTCTCCTCTTCTGAAGTTAGCCGCGAATTGTTGACACTTATGTAGAGCGAAAGGAGTTAGAAAGATAATTTTGATTAATGTGTCAAAGCACATTAAAAGTGTCATTTTGCAGCGCCAGATTATGGACGAAAAACCGCAACAAAGCGGTTTTCTGTCCAAAAATTTGCATAGTACCTGCAGGGTGCCGGCTGCTATTTAGGGACGTGATTAATGTGGATTGCGACAAATCTAGATTAGCTTTCGCTTGTGAGTTCCTGAAGTGTTTTGTTGACTTCAGAAAGGAGCCTATATTATCTATGGCAGATGAAGTATTACAACCTCACTACAATGTTTCTTAAACTTTGACAACGTTAAGTAAACTTTGATTCACTTACCTAAATGTTAAGTGCAGCAGATACAACTTGTTTCAAACGAACAAGGCAGAAAACTTAATCCTTGAATCATCACGGGTTACCCAAGCCGAGAAAAGAAAGTAAATAGATTTGCGAATT
Organism: Stylophora pistillata; assembly: GCF_964205215.1. Lineage (NCBI taxonomy): Eukaryota > Metazoa > Cnidaria > Anthozoa > Scleractinia > Pocilloporidae > Stylophora > Stylophora pistillata. The sequence goes on from NC_142523.1 coordinate 31,440,738, forward strand.
CTCGCAAAAGAAACCTCAAGGAACAGAAAACTGCAAGAACATAGTCGTGGTAGCACTAGATGCAAAAGGCGTACAACAACTGCTTTCGCTAGTAGGAATCCAGAGTGTCAAACGGCGTAAGAATTTTCTAATGTCCGTTAAATAAACGGGTCAAAGCACTTCAAGTCTATTATTTTGCGGTAGGGCCCAAGGGACCAAAAATCATAACAAACTATACACAAAACTTAAGTTAGAAATAAAAGAAAAAAGTAGCAAAAAATATTGCAACGATAAGTGAATCGTTCGGGCTCTCGGTGCGGGTCCCCTCGCATTTCATCCACGCCGATAACAAGCTACTCGTGTCAGTTTTGCGTGTTGTTATTATCCATGTATCCAGACTACGAAGAAAACTTTCATGTTTTCTTTGCGTCCGTTGTCTTTTCTGCTTTTCTTTCCAGTCTCTCTTTTCAATTGCCTTTGGCACGCATTCTGTTTTTTTCAGTGTTTCTATCTGCGTACTTTTGACAAACCACTGTAAATCGCATTTGGAGGTAACTATCTCTTAATAATAATGACGACAATAACTTTATCATTTTACTTATATAGCGCATTACGGTGCGTCTAATGAATACCGATACTCTTTCGGACTGGCCATGGCATAGAAGAAAATATTACTTGAAGAATTGTAATTAAAGGTGAAACAGGGAAGGAAGGGAGAGGAATGGGGTTGAATCACTATCACTAGTCGTTTAGACTATTGTAATGGACTTTTGTATGGCCTTCCTAAGTCGCCAATAGCCAAATTCAACGTGTGCAGAATGCTGCGGCTAGACTTGTACTGAGTTTAAGTAAGTATTTGCATATTTCCCCTGCGCTTTCTCAACTTCACTGATTACCAGTACAACATCGTGTTCATTTTAAGATCATAAATTTAACATTTAAAGCTATTCATGGATGGGCGCCTAGGTATATCATTGAACTAATTAACATCAAGCCTAGGTCCTTATATAATCTTAGATCAAATCAAAGTTTATTACTTGACCTTTGTAAGGGAATCATGCTTGCCACGCTGGGGGACAGATCATTCTCTGCTGCTGCCCCGTACTTTTGGAATGCTCTGCTCGCTGAATTACGTTATATTCAATCATTTTTCATTTTTAAATGTAAGGTGAAAACTTATTTATTTCGTGCAGCTTTCTCAAAGTACCCTGTCTGACAATTATTTTTATTAGTACTACTAATTAAGTTTCTTATTAAGATCCTTATTCCTAATTAAGATCCTTATTATAGATATTCCATATCATTCTTATTTTTAACATACATTGTTAATATTAATGTAGATGTAATTAGTTTTATAAATTTGAATTTACTGTAGTATTCCAAGTTGTTAAGCGCTGTTGATCATTGAATGTTAATAGCGCTCTAGAAGTTATTAAGTTATTATATCATTATGAATAAGCTGCATCTTTTCCTCCTATCTTAGTTCTTTACTCTAAGTAAGGTTATCGCACTCACGTTAGCGAAGAATCTTCCAGACTTTTGTAGAGCGAAAAAAGTTTGAAAAATTATTAAGATTAACGGATCACGGTACATACTAGTGTTATTTTGATGCTGTAGAGTGCATTTGCTATGAAAAGATGGAATGATTATTTGGAGAGAAGGAGCTTCATGAGACCGTAAGAAGATAAAATTTGTTAGTGATTTCATCCATCTTCCCTGGCACAAATTCCCATAGATAAATGAAAATGGTATCTATGTTACTTGATACGCTTTGCAATTTCCTTATCTGATATTCTGAGTGTATCAACTCAACGAATGAGCACACGAAAGAAAACTGCTACAAACTTATCAAAGCTGAAGAATTTATGGCGGAAGATACAGCTCTATTCCATAGTTATGGACCTCCTGCGGCGCATTAGCGTCACTTTAAGAGTTCTCGCAGCGCACTAACGGCAATTTTTTTACTGAATTTTTTCTTTTTTGACTCGCACGAGGGACTTCGTGGAGGAATAGGAAAGAAGGAACTTTATTTTAACTCGGGTTGTATAGGCAATACATTATTAATTATATATTAGCAATACATGCTAATATGCCGAGCAAACTAAATAAGTACTTAAAAATCCCCACCGTCATGACGCCGCCTTCACGGGGGGCCTACGAAAAGGAGGGACTTCTCGCAGACTAGATAACTGGCTCCGTTGTCGAAAAGAGTAATAATATTTAAAATTCATTAAACTAGCGGTTCAAAGCGCCTCAAATCTCTGTGTTATTTTGCGGTAGGGAGTGATGGACCGAAAATCATAACAAACTATACACATAGACAGGTAAAAACGAGCGATATAATATCCCGACGTTTCGGCGACCACATGACGCCATTATCAAGGGTACAAATGAAAAAAAAATTAACAAATGCGAGTTCAAGAAATACAAATAATTTACATAGGGGAGGTAGCTACACAAATACTTTAGCACGGATAGAATCCGTTTGCACGTTCCAACTCGGTGTTAATTGTTTGATGTAAAGCATTTCGTTGACAAGACAATCGAATTTCTTCATGCACTTCTTGAGAACTTTGAAACAGCTAAGAAGGTCCTCAGGGACAGCACCTGCGTGGTCGATGTCGTTGTGCTTGCTTTCTGAAGATGAAGTGCTCTTATGGCTATCCACGCGGGCATATAAATGCCCGCGTGTGTAGCCAATATAGCTCCCTGTATCACACAGGTTACATTTAAATTGGTACACTACGCACTGTTATTACTAAATTATTACACTACTATTACTACTATTACTACTAAGTACCACTGTTACTAGTTTTAAAGTATTATAATACACTATACTATAACATAGTAACACAGATATCACTACTTCTAGTATTGCAATTAGCTTAACCAGTTACCTATTTATTAGCCACCTTTTATGAAATTTATCTAAAGTATTATTCTTCATACACACATATTTTTCTATTTCAAACTTATTTTTAACCTTTTATTTGAAGCCAGTTATATAGGGTAATATTTGAATTCTTCTGCAATCTCACAAATAGAAGTATAGAAGTATAGAGGGTATCTTGCTCTTCATTGCCGTTAAATATATTTATATTGAAGTTTTGTCGCTTAATTCACTTTGTTTTCACCTCCGATGTAGATAAGAACGTTTCGATTGCAAGCAAACGGCTTGGAGTCTTCTTCGTGCGAGCCGATCACGTTCCACAACAGCAGTGAAGAGATCCTAAGACAAATAATAGCATCAGTCAGCATTATTTTTTCCTCAAGGCACTGGGACAAGCCTCGCTGGTAAGTACATTGTATCATTGCGTAATTTATTTGTTTCTGTTGCGGACCAGGATTGCTTATTATGAAACTGAAACGAATTATCTACCGTTCCCTTTTAGAAAACAGCAAGAGATACCAGTCTTCGCTCGCGATAGAGGATCACGTACTTCCTTGCCATTCAGTATATTGGGTATGTTTTGAAGATGATGTAAGCTTAAATAGACTGGAAAAACTATATTTCTTTGCCTATAATCGTTAAAGTCGTATCCCCGTAGATACTTATGACTCGATCGCCTCAATTGTAATTCTTGATCCTCTATCAGACTCTCACAGCCATGTTTATTTCAAGTCTCATGAAGTTTACGAAGAGAACTGCAGCAAAAAATATTTCAACGTCAAGTGAATCGCTCAGTTTCTCAGTGCGGGTCCCCTCGCATTTCATCCGCGCCGATATCAAGCTAATCGTGTCAGTTTTGCGCGTTGTCATTATCCATGTATCCAGACTACGAGAAGAACGTTCATATTGTCCTTAGGTCGGTTTTCTTTCGTGCTTTTTGTTTCCAGCCTCTCTTTTCGATTGCTTTTAGCACGCATTCTGTTTGTCTCAGTGTTTCTATCTGTGTACATTTGACAAACCAATGGCAACGATTTCATGTAAGTCGCATTTGGAACTAACTATCGCTTTGTAATAATAATAATAATAATAACTTTATTATTTGACTTTTGTAGCGCATTAAGCGCGTCTAATTTATACCAATACTCTTTTGAGCTGGCATAGAAGAAAATGTTACTTAAGGAATTGTAATTAAATAGTGAAACAGGGAGGACCGAGAGAGAGAGGGGGGTGAGGGGGGGAGGGGATGGATAAGCTCCATCTTTTCTCCCTTTCACTTTTTAAGCTAAGTACGGGTTAGTTCACTCACGTTAGCGAATAATTTTTCAGACTTTTGTAGAGCTAATCAAAGTGTTATTTTGCTGCGGACAGATAATGGAACACGGATCAAACCAAAGTGAATTCAATAATTGTCGGTAAAACAATTGATATTAAACCTGCAGGTTGCAGTAATATCAGTGTTCTGTTGAATACAGAAAGCAGTCTATATTTTTTATAGCAAATGATAAATCACCACCTCGCGAAAGGTTTCCAAAACTTGGCAGCAGCAAGTATCATAATTTCATTTGCATGAAAGTTATAAGTAGCAGATACAACTCTATTCAAACGAAAAATACTTCCTAGAACTGCTATATTGGAAGAGAAGGAGCTTCATGAGACCGTAACAAGATGAAATTTAACTGTGATTTCTTCCATCTTCCTTAACACAAATTCCCCTAAATCAATGAAAATGTATACTCAACAAAAGAACTCCCATGTTTGGTTGGGAACCGAATATCTTCGTTACTTCAAAGCAGGTTGCTTCTTGTTTCAAATGGATTTCTTAGATCAAGCTGGAGAAGGTCTTTACCAGCTCTATTTTCAGTTTAAGTCATCCTTTCATTCAAACTGACTATTTTTCAACGATCAAAGTTTGTTTGGGTGATTGCAAAGAAACGTAACCAGGAAAATACAAACTATTTTCTATTAGCTGATCGACGTAACCCAAAAACCTGTCTTTCTTACTTCAGCAAAACAAAAGCAGTTCAAATGGCCCATTGATAGGGCGTCATAATTATTCGATCATCGCTTTATAAGTATTGTGCGGCCTTCCAATAAAATCTCTCGAGGTCTCTTATCCTGTCTTGCTTAGAGACGTGATTAATGTGCATTGCGACGAAGCCAGATTAGCTTTCGCATGCGAGTTCTTCAAGTGTTTTGTTGACTACAGAAAGCAACCTATATTCTTTATCGCTGATAAAGTATTATTACCTCCCGAAAAGTTTCTAGAACTTTGACAACGTGAAGCAAACTTTAATTCACTTACCTGAAAGTTATGCGTAGCAGATAGAACTCGTTTCAAGCGAAAAAGAAACAAGCGAACATTGTAGAATACTTATCTTGATACGAAACACGCTGCAGGAGAGGGAGCGTAATACAAAAAACTAGTTTAGCAAAAAGATAGAATTGCACTGCGACTTCTGCTATCGTCGCTTTAAGTTAGAGAAGAGATGTTTGTGACTTGATGTTTGTGACTTGAATTTTGCTGGGAGAATCATCCATTGTTTTAAGGACTAGAGGTGGGAAAACTTTGTTAAGAATACCAACCTTGAATCAAGGCTCCAGAAGATTTATTAAATACTTTTCACGGTGAATTTTTCACCTTTATTTTCTTTCATGCAGATCACATTAAAACTGTAAAGTAAATTTATTTCTCTACCTCCTCTTGTAAAAGGATATTTTTATTGATTCTAAATGAATGATTTTCAGATGTGCAATGTTTTCTAGGTACTCTCGGACTAACTGACCCCATTAAAAAAAGAGAAAAATAGTTCTATTTTCAATCTTTTAAAAAGTGCCAACCAAAAATTGATTTCTTTTGTGTTAGAAAGCCTAATAAAAGTTATTGGTTATAGCGGTGGAAAGTTTCTGTCCAAATAACTTTTTAATTACCCGTAAGGAGTGGGATAAAAGGTCTTTTGCTGACTTCCTCTGCGAAGATACCGGTTAACGTGACCTTTAATTCCGGTGAAAAACTGCGTTTTCCGTTTATAAATATTTGTTTTAACGTATAATGGGCCACTTATAATAATACTTTTCTTGTAGCTCTATCACGGGCACAGTGTTTTATCCCCTCCGACTCAACGAAAGTCACCACCCCTGAATGTAGGGATGACTTAAAGGCAGTGTGAAGTCGATGGACCTTTTAACTTTCGCCAACGAGCAAAGCGCTCCTTCGAAAAAAAAGAACTTGTCAAACATGTAAAACACTGCTGTAATAGGTTGGCTTGTCTTTGAAGCCCAAAACAATGAAGCTTCCTAAATGACCATCCCACTCCTAACCCTATAACCTTACCCAACAAGTCAATGTTCTGCTGTTTTATTTCTGATGAGATCACGCGCAGATCAGGTGTAAAAATAGACACTGTGTCATCAGGTATGTTTCGCAATAATCTTTAGTGGCTTTCGGTTTGGTGCCCTGTTCACCTTCGAAAGGAGTCTTGCTTTTTTTTTCTGGAGAAATACATCGATGCAAAGCTTCAATAGCCCCTGAAATCCTCAAAGAGGTAAGACTAGATCATTTGTAATCTAGATTGAGAAGCAACTAAGTGTCTGTATACAACAAGACTATAACTCAGTGTACGAACCATTAAGAGTTTTGTCACAAATCCATGCTCGTGTGCGCGAAGTGTTATACTTAACGGCTCTATGAACGAATTTAGGCCTGCTCCATTTTAAACATTTACCAACAGCTAAGTCGATTTCATTTTGTAGAAAACAATTTGGGAATTTGTCCTTCATTCATTTCGCGAAGTATATATATCTTTTTAGACGTTTTGTTGTGAAGTATCGCTGAGTATTTTTACTCGTTATTTGTATTTTGACTCGCCCTACGGGCTCGTCAAAATGCGGCACAACTCGTAAAAATACTCAGCGATACTACACAACCAAATGTCTAATGAGTTATTTATTATCCAACACGCCAAACTGTTATTTCAGTGCGGGCGAATTTCGCGGATTTTATTTGCGAGGAGTGCGTGACAGAAGTATGCGAAGCGGAACGGAATTGGCGCGTTGTTGTGCTGCTGTTTCTATTTTCCTTCGCAGTAAAGCACTATTTGAGCAATAGTGAAAATCAGACCTGAAAAAAATTTCAGGCCTGTACGGGATTCGAACCACTGACCTCTGCGATACTAGTGCAGCGCTCTACCAATTGAGCTAACAAGCCAACAGGGAGCAGGCCATCAAATTAATTCGACATAAACCCGTAGATGATAAATCAAACAACAACAAACATATGAAACATATGTGTGAACTTTTACTATAAAGAAAATGCTGAATGTTTTCGCTGAAGATAACCGGTGAACTGAATACTAAACTGTTCGTTCAAAAATTTTCCTTTCGGTGAAAGGCTTAGTTTAGTGCTTTTATCATTTTTTACTTCATAAATTGTTACAATGCCGTTCGGTAAAGGGACTTTAATCAGAATGTTCTAGAAGAGGACATTCGAATATGGTTGACCTCTGTTCAAGATTACTTACTGACTCCTATTACTTGAAATATCACACCAAACACGAGAGCAGGCGGTAAATCATTCAACGTTTAGTATTCCCCTAATGTTGCCCTTTATCTGCTTTGTATTAATAGAACCGCTTCGAGAATTTCTTGAAATATTGCCTAAGGGACCGGGGAAGAACTGATGTGCTTTGCTCTACCACTTTTTCATTTTTTGACTTACCTCCTCCAACGTCCCCCATTCCGATGAAATAGTTCTATTTACACGTAACGGATCAGCGCATTTGCTGTTAAAAGACGCGTGTCATAGACCACTTTCATAAATGGCTGCCGGATTAATATTCTTTTGTTTAAATTTAAATTTGCCTAGGTGGCCTCGTTCTCCAGTACAAAATTCAAAAGAATACATTATCTCAAGCGAGGCCACCCAGGCAAATTTAAATTTAAACAAAAGAATATTAATCCGGCAGCCATTTATGAAAGTGGTCTATGGGATTATTATTTCAAGGCTAAGGTCACAATAGGTAACACACTGGTTTCACTTTCGTGGTCTTGTTTACAAGTTGAAGGCTGGTTGCGGATGAGCAATTTTAAGTTTCTTGTCTTGTCTGGTTGGAATTTTGACGCCTAAACGAAATTCAGAACCGATTTTAGTAGTTGTTTCAGACAAGAGATATTTACATTCTCTACAGAGGCTTAACTGTGGAGTCTTATCCTTGTTGCTGCTCTGAAAAGGACTTTGATCAACACATTCTCGAACAGAATTTAGATTTGCTCTATAATTTGACTCAACCCCCATTAAGTAGCTCTGCTCATAAACTCAACGGATCAGCGCAGAAATCGCAAGTCTGACGTTTGTGGCATTAAAGGTGCCATAAAAAATGATGCAATGTCTAGAGATTATTTCTGAAGGTCACAGTATGTAACTAATCAGTTTCACTTTCATGTTCTTGGTTATTAGCTTCTAAATAGCTCATATTGTCCTTGCGTCCGTTTTCTTTCTTACTTATTCTCTTTCCGATTGCGTAGTCTTACGCACGCATTTTTTGTTTCAGTGTTTCTATTTGTGTATGTTGGACAAATCACTGGCATCGATTTCATGTGAATCACATTTGGAGGTAACTATCACTTAATGATAATGATTGTAACAACTTTATTATTTTACTTATATAGCGCATTGCGGTGCGGTGTACAATATTCTTTCGGAATGGTATAGAAGCAAACAATACATATGGAATTGTATTTTAATGTGAACAGGGAGGGAGTGGGGATGGGGTAAGCTCAATCTTACCCCCCCCCCCCCCCCGTCTCACTTCTTCCACGCTAAGTAAGGTTATCGTACCCAACTTAATGACGAATTTTCCAGACTTTTGTAGAGCGAAAGAACTTCGAAAAATAATGAAGGTTAACGTGTCGAGGCACATCCTAGTGTTGTTTGCTGCGGAGAGATGATGGACAAAGAATCAAACCAAAGCAAATTCAATAGTTATCAGTAAAACAATTGATGTTAAACTTGCAGAGTGCAGCTATTTAGGGAGGTAGATAAGGTGTTCTGCCTGAAGGCCAAAGAAGTTTTCGCTTTCGCGTTCGTCGAGTGTTTTGTTGACTACAGAAAGCAGCCTATATTCTTTATCGCAGATGATCAATCACCACCAAAAAGTTTCCAAAACTTGACAGGAGCAAGTACCTTAGTTTCATTTGCATGAAATTTATGAGTAGCAGATATAACTCTTTTCAAACGAAAACTACTTCCTAGAATTGCTATATTGGAAGAGAAGGAGCTTCATGAGACCGTAACAAGATGAAATTTAACCGTGATTTCTCCCATCTTCTTTAACGCAAATTCCCCTACATCAGTGAAAATGTTATTGATGTTATTTTGTTATGCTTTGTAATTTCTTTAATCTAATATTCTGAGTTTATCAACTCAACAAAAGAACTTCTATGTTTGGTCGGGCACCGAATATCTTCAATACTCCAAAGCAGGTTGCTTCTTATTTCAAATGGATTTCTTAGCTCAAGCTGAAGAAGGTCTTTACCAGCTCTATTTTCAGTTTAAGTCATCCTTTCATTCAAGTTGATCATTTTTCAACGATCAAAGTTTGTTTGAGTGAGTGTAAAGAAAAGTAACCAGGAAAATACAAACTATTTTCTCTTAACTGACGTAACCCAAAAACCTGTCTTTCTTACTTCAGCAAAACAAAAGCAGTTCAAATGGCCCATTGATATGGCGTCAAAATTATTCGATCATCGCTTTATAAGTATTGTGCGGCCTTCCAATGAAATCTCTCGAAGTCTCTTGTGCTGTCTTGCCTAGAGACGTGATTTATGTGCATTGCGACGAAGCCAGATTAGCTTTCGCATGCGAGTTCCTCAAGTGTTTTGTTGACTACAGAAAGCAGCATATATTCTTTATTGCTGATAAAGTATTATTACCCCACGAAAAGTTTCTAGAACTTTGACAACGTGAAGCAAACTTTAATTCACTTACCTGAAAGTTATGCGTAGCAGATACAACTCGTTTCAAACGAAAAAGAAGCAAGCGAACATTGTAGAATACTTATCTTGATACGAAACACGCCGCAGGAGAAGGAGCGTAATACAGAAAACTATTTTAGCAAAAAGATAAAATTGCACTGCGACTTCTGCTATCGTCGCTTTAGGTTAGAAAAGAGATGTTTGTGACCTTACGTTCTTTTGATACTCTAACTGATACGATCCATTGTCTAATATGCTGACCGTATCAATTGAACAAAAGACGGAACTGTTTAGCAAAGTTGACAGTAATTATGAAAAACGCAAGGGGCAAAAAGCAGCGGATTACGGCTGCCACAACTTCATTAAAACTCCAGAAATTTTGCTGGGAGAATCATCCATTTTAAGGACTAGAGGTGGAAGAGATAAGAGGACCTCAAGAGATAAAACTCTGTTTAGTGCTAAAGTATACCAGCACTGTAGTGTCATAGTATACCAGCACTGAAGTGCCACAGTATACCAGCACTGCAGTGCCGCAGTATACCAGCACTGCATTGCCACAGTATACCAGCACTGTAGTGATAGTTCCAGAACTCAGTGAGATAATCCAGCTGCGAACAAACTGCCAAAGCCTTTGAAGCTTTGAGATCTAATGTCCGTGAGATGAAGAGGAAACGAAATAAATAGCGAAAAAAACAAGTGTTGTAGAGCGTTTTCAAGGCTCGTTATTTCAAGCATTTTCAGGTGTACCTTTTGTTTTATTAAGTCTCGCCTTTTCGCCCCTACGTGCTATTTTGAACTTGGCTCAGCACTTACCGTGCTAGACATTTTAATCCTTTGTTATGGTTGAAGATAACTAGTTTGCTAGGTGGTCATGTTTGAGTTGGTAAAACTGACCTTGAGTTTTACCCACACTGAACATCCTGTTTTGGAAGTTCCCACGGTTAGCTAGCCCAAACATGTCTGTGATTTTTGTATTTAATACTGGAGCACTCCTTGCTGAAAGTAGTAGAAATAAGCAGTGGAACAAGAGAGAGAATAAAGAAGAAAATTACAGAGTCTCAGTACCTCTTGTTAATTTGCCAAGCGAGTGGTAAAACCCCTCAACAAAAGTGCTTTTCGTGAAATGTCTTCTTAAACTTGTTCCAAACGTCAATATTGCATAAAAGAACGCTTATTATGTCAAATATATCTCTTGGCTCAGGCTGGAAAGAATTCTGTCTCTCTACGAACTTTCAACACAGACCCCGTTTTGTCATTTTCACTTATCTTTCATTACAGATCACTTGCCGTGAAAGTAAGCCTTGACTGATAACAGTTACATAAGCCGTGAACAAAAAGTAAATAGATTTGAAAATTCTTGCGAAAGAAACCTCAAGCAACAGAAACCCAGAGCAGATCTGTGGCAGCACTAAATGCAGAAGGCTTCCTTCCGCTGTTAGGAGCCGTCTAGATTGTCGAACAGCATGAGAATTTGTAATATTCATTTACTAATCAGATCAAAGTCGTTCAAATCTCCGTGTTACTTTGCGGTAAGAGGTGATGGATCAGAAATCAAAACAAACTATTCTTAATACTTCTCAAACAAAAGAAAAATAGATGACATGTTGCCATGTATCTGTTCAATAATAGATGACAAAAGTGTCACGTGAGGCACAGCAGAGTGTGTCACTGATGTTCTTACTATTTTGACGTCTTCTGTGATCTATTACTAAACAGACCCACGGCAACATAGATGATCTATTATTCAATTTATTATTACTTATATAGATATGATCTAATGCGCTAGAATTATGATTGTTTTATATGATAAATGCGTCTGTCCTCCAATCGATCATAGGTAAGAACCAATCACAATGCCAGCGTTATTTAGCTTATGATACATAAAACACCGGATATGCCGCTGTGCGCAGCTTTAAATGCATGTGACTCATAACTATTCAAACTTTGATTGCAGACAGTTTAAGTACTCCAAAGGTTTCTCAAACTTCCAGAACGGTATGTATTACCTAAGTTACTGATTCAAGTGAGTTCCAGATAACTTTTTTCTCTGAATTTGCTTTTGTTATCGATCTATAGCTTCAGAGTGATAATTTCCATTCGTAGAGAAACCTCCGTTCACGAGTTGACGTAAATTAAAGTTAACCGTCACGTGTGGTGTGTATCATTTTATACAGTACGCTGGGAATTTATTTCGGCTCAGGTTGGCAAAGTTCTCTAGTATTTATCTAAGAGTGATGGCTGGTTTTCAATTGACGCTATCATACTTGAATGAAGTGAGAAGCGATTCTTTATTGATCACTAGAAAGTGAGCTGAGAGAATGGAATTCAATGTTAAGAGACCTTATTAAGTAAGATTATCATAACTAATTACCTCGGACGCAAAAAAGATAAACTGAGAAGACACAAAAAACTTCGTATAACTGAAAATTTATTGACTTTGACCATCAGTTCTCAGATGAATTTTGTTCCCTGGCCAAATGATTAAAAAATCAGGTGACTTCTATCGAGCCATGATTCGTATTTAAGCTCAAATGTGCCTCGCAAAAATAACTATGCTGGGAACAAATGAGAAATGAAATAAACAAGAACATTAAATAACAGGAGAGCGTGAAGACTTACATCGTATTCCTGATGCTTTAAACTTTTTCTTTATTATAGGAAAATTCATTACCTGACGAGGGATTCGTGCGATATCAGTTTTTGCAGGAAAGTTAACGCGAAATTGACGAGTTAGGTGATCGATTTTCCTTAAGTCGCATATTTGAACAAAAATTAGTAAAATCAGAGTTAACTTCGTTTGCTTCTTCCGATGAGAAAAAAAAAAAGGCTGATAATTTCAAAAGAAACTGTTTCAGGTTGAGTCGGTGGGGGTAACGAAATAATTTGAATATATTAACAAAGTTGAAATGGTAAATTGGCCACCATTACGATTATAAAAGCTGACGTTTCGAGCGTTACGCCAGCAGGTTGTCCTGCGGTGTTTGTTTAGTTTTATGCGCGCGCTCATACGAGTGACGCCTGAATGTTTTCTCTCCATTGTGTGTCTTCCATCTTCCCCGTGTATAAATAAAGCCTATTCGTTGTGTAGTTCGCGTTACTTACTGGCGTGGTGGCAGCGGTTCAAAAACCCACCTACACTTTCAACACTAAGTCATCGAACTACTGACAAAGGTCCAACAACGAGCCGGCCTTCGCTACGACCGGAAAAAGAGCTAAGTACAGTGTTCTCCTTCTAGATAATCATACATAGCCTGCAAGAATGGCAACTACACGTGCACCAAAGCAATGGTCTCTCACGAAATCAGAAACAATTACTTCATTTGAAGTTTGGCGACAGAATCTTCAATATATCCTGTCCCTCGACGCTAATTTTGCTTCCTTCTTAAGCGATGGTGCCTCTTGGCAAAAGAAAACTTCTGCAAACCCCACAAGAGGTCTACAAAACGACGGCGAAAATGTTCCTCTAGCACGACGACGAACAGCATACCAAAAGGCTGCCCATCTCGACCTGATGCTAGACCAAATAGCCAACTATTGTCCCGTTATATCAAGAAACTCTATCGTGAAATCTGCGACTTCGGTGAACGGAATATGGCAAATGATTAGGATGCATTATGGCTTTCAGTCCACTGGCGCCCACTTTATCGACTTCAACAACATAAAACTCGAACCCAATGAACGACCTGAAGATTTGTTTCAGCGACTCATGTCTTTTGTAGAGGATAACCTCCTAGTCGCCAATGGCCCCATCACCCATTATGGTGAAACCGTGACCTCCGACGAAGAGTTGTCCCCATCCCTTGAAAACTTAGTGATCCTAACCTGGCTTCGCCTCGTTCATTCCGACCTACCAACCCTCGTGAAACAACGTTATGGTACGGAACTGCGCTCCAGGACTCTAGCATCACTGAAACCGGAGATATCACAGGCTCTCGACTCACTTCTAGAAGAGATCCGGTCCGCCGCTGACTCCAAAATATTACGGGCTTGCACATCAACATCTACATCTAGTCCAAGACCCCTTCAACGGCCACCCTATCGTCTACCCAGCCCACGTAACTCAGTGGTCACTAGACGTCCCATGGTGTGTCCGCTATGCAAAGAAGCTCGTCGTCATAACACCCATCACTATCTTAGCACATGCCCATATCTTCCACGCGAAGACCGCCTCTTCATGTCCAAATCACGTGCCACCTTCAACGCCGAGGATGAAGAGCCACCTTACGACCTCGGTGTCGGCGCCCTTGAGCTCGATGACGACGAATGTGAACATCCCCCGTCAGCACGGGCCGTCTCCCGTAGGGTCAGTTCCAACTATTCACCCTCACTCGGTGCTTTCTACATGCAGCACCCCGTGCGTCTGACCCTTGACACTGGCGCTGAGACAAGCATGATTAAGGCAAGCCTCGCACGCAAGCTCAACCTCAACATCGTCAAGTCCAACCAAAAAGCCCTATTGGCCGATGGGACGACCCCCTTGAATGTTATCGGTGAAGTCCACATTACACTGTCACGCACCAAGATGAAGTTAACACTTGAAGCGCTCGTCGTAGAGGATCTAGATGTCGACATCCTAGCAGGTATTCCGTTCCTCATTGCCAATGACATCACCATACGTCCCGCAACTCAAGAAGTAACAATCCATGAGCAGGAAACAACCAAGTACCTCCCCGAAGCTCCAGTCAAGAGCCACCGATCCTATTCCGTGAGACAAACATCCTCCTACGTCCTTCGGTCATCGGCCCCCGCCACCGTCGTCTGGCCCGGTAATTTCGTCGAAGTCACAGTACCTCCAGAGCTACAAGCCGAATCCACAATTGCCGTAGAGCCTACCCCCACCTCCTGGCTCCAACCACAACTGGTAGTCACCATAGACGGTAAAGCCCGCATAACGAACGACACCGACGAACCACAGGCCATTAGACGCCACGAACACATCTGCTTCGCCCGCCACACTACTCAAGATGTTCCAGTTATCAATCCTTCCCAAGTCCCTTCTCCCCCCTCGCAGCCAAAGGTCAACACTCCATACTCCCACGGCGTTCAGCTAGACCCCAACAACATTCTTGAAGACACAATTCGTGATCAGTTCCAACAAGCCTTGCTCAAGCATGACCGTGTATTTGGTCCGGACCTACCTGGCTACAATGGCGCCGCAGGTTCCATCGAAGCCCACGTGAACATGGGCCCCGTGGAACCCCCTCAACGCAAAGGTCGTCTTCCTTTTTACCCCCGCGATAAGTTGATCGAGCTACAGGAAAAGTTCGACGAGCTTGAAAAAGATCACGTTTTCTCCAAATCCGAGGAGGTCGACGTCCACGTAGAGTACTTGAATCCCTCATTTCTGGTTAAGAAGCCCTCCGGTGGTCATCGCCTCGTTACCGCCTTTGCCGACGTCGGTCGGTACAGCAAACCCCAACCTTCATTGATGCCAGACGTAGACTCTACCCTGCGTACTATTGCTCCTTGGAAGTTCATAATCAAAACCGACCTTAGCCGAGCATTCTATCAGATTCCACTGGCTAAAGAATCTCGCAAATACTGCGGCGTCGCTACCCCTTTCCGGGGTATACGTGTCTATTGCCGATCAGCTAAGGGTATGCCCGGCTCTGAAACTGCACTGGAGGAGATGATGTGCCGCGTCCTCGGCGACTTCATACAGGAGGGACACGTCGCTAAAATAGCCGACGACCTATATTGTGGCTCCTCTTCACCCGGAGAGCTCTTACTTATCTGGACCCGCGTCCTCGACCAACTCGACAGATGTAATTTGCGGCTCTCCTCCTCAAAGACCGTCATTTGCCCTAACTCAACGACAGTCCTCGGATGGGTATGGTCACAAGGAACCCTATCTGCCAGTCCTAATCGTATCTCTGTTCTGTCTTCATGCCCTCTCCCTACAAATGTTAAGGACATGCGTTCATTCATTGGTTCCTACAAGGTCCTCGGGCGAGTTCTACCTGACTGTGCCTCAATAATCGACCCTCTGGAAAGCGCGATCTCGGGAATGCAATCGCCAGACTCCCTTAGCTTGGACGAAAACCTGACCAAGGTCTTTCGTTCTGCACAACAAGCTTTGTCAGGGTCAAGACCCATCACACTCCCGCGCCCCACTGATACATTGTGGGTTGTCACGGACGGTTCCGTCAAACAACGTGGTCTCGGTGCTACATTATACATCACTCGCGACAATGGCCTACACCTTGCAGGTTTCTTCAGCGCCAAACTTCGCAAGTATCAGATTCAATGGTTACCGTGCGAAGTCGAGGCATTAAGCATTGCAGCAGCTGTCAAGCACTTCAGCCCCTACATCACCCAATCTAGAAATCGCGCACACGTACTAACCGACAGCAAACCGTGTGTTCAAGCCGTGGAAAAACTCTGCAGAGGGGAGTTTTCCGCCAGCCCAAGAGTAACATCGTTCCTTACTACAGTTAGCCGCTTTCAAGTCACCCTGCAACACCTAGCAGGTTCTGCAAACCTCCCGTCAGACTTTGCCAGTCGAAACGCCCCAGATTGCTCGGAACGAAACTGTCAAATATGCTCTTTCATCAGTACGACCCAAGACTCTGTTGTCCGTGATGTGACCGTGCAAGACATAATTGATAACAACAAGCCTCTCCCCTACACTACCCGCTCCACATGGCGGGAAGTCCAAAATGGCTGCCCCGATCTACGACGCGTGCATGCACACTTAAAACAAGGCACCCGACCCTCCAAAAAACTCACCAACCTCAAAGACGTCAACAGGTACCTGAATGTCGCCTCCATTTCTCGGGACGGCCTCCTCGTCGTGAAACGTGAGCATCCCTTTGCCGCCACTTCCGAGGCCATAGTCGTCCCCAGATCCGTTCTCGACGGCCTGCTAACCGCCCTTCATGTGCGTCTCAACCACCCATCTCGGAACCAACTTCAAATGGTCGTGCAACGCCACTTTTACGCCCTAGACATGGGCCCTGCCTTGACGCGTGTTTCATCATCCTGCCACACGTGCACCTCACTACAGAAGTTTCCAAGCACTCTCTTTAGCCAGACGTCAGAGGATCCCCCAGATTTTATCGGGATTGCTTTCGCTGCCGACGTCATCAAACGTGAGCGCCAGTTAATCCTCGTTCTTAGAGAGTGTGCCACGTCTTACACCGCTGCTTGCCTCATCGCAGACGAGAAATACGACACATTGCGGAACGCCCTAACGTGTCTAGTTGTAGATTTGCACCCCATCGATGGCCCACGTGCCGTTATCCGTGTCGACCCCGCCCCTGCCTTCGTCTCGTTAAGCAACAACGACGGCCTCAAACACCTAAACGTTTGGCTTGACATTGGCCGCATCAAAAACAAGAACAAGAACCCTGTTGCAGAAAGGGCAGTACAAGAGCTCGAGGACGAACTACTAAAGCAGGAACCTGGTGGTGGTCCTATCGACCAAGTGAGCCTTGCTATTGCTGTTGCTCGCCTCAACGCTCGTCTACGTCGTCAGGGACTTTCTTAACGCGAGCTGTGGACTCAAAGAAGCCAATTCACCGGTAACCAGCTTCCCGTAGCAGATTACAACACTATACTTGCTAAGTACCAACAGCGTCTGAACAACCACTCATCCAGTGAGCATGCCAAGAATCCCAGAGGCCTCGCACCACCCGAACCGCAGATCAAAGTTGGCGATCTGGTCTATCTAGTGTCAGATCGGAACAAGCTCCAAGCCCGAAACCGCTACCTCGTTACAGAGATAAACGACCCATGGTGTTTTGTCAAGAAGTTCTCCGGCTGTCAGTTGAGAGCTTCTTCTTACAAGGTCAAGCTGTCCGAATGCTACGTCGTCCCCACACAAGTCAACTCCCCCTCTTCTCGCGTAAATCAAGCAGATGATGAAGTCCACGATGAACAAGCGTCCGTTCCCGACCCCCCTCAACCACCGTTGGACATCACTCATCCGTTCGATGCCAACCCTGAATCCCTGGACACCTCCATCCCACTCCCTCAAGGCGACGGTGGAGAAACCCTGTCCGATCCTAAGGAACCTGAAGTTCCCAGAGCCCCGGTCGAACCCGACGTGTCCTACTCTAACCCTGACGAAAGCCGTGCGCAACCAGCCCCTCCAAGGCCCCAGCGGTCCCGTAAACCGCCATCTTACTTGAAAGACTATGTCATGTATTAGGGTCTTACCACTTTCAGCATTTATACTTTTGCAGAATTCCTGAGCCGTTGTTATTATGGTTTGTTCTCGTTAAGGAACGAAAAAGACGTTGCGCCAGCAGGTTGTCCTGCGGTGTTTGTTTAGTTTTATGCGCGCGCTCATACGAGTGACGCCTGACTGTTTTCTCTCCATTGTGTGTCTTCCATCTTGTTTCGCCGTGTATAAATAAAGCCTATTCGTTGTGTAGTTCGCGTTACTTACTGGCGTTAGCCCTTCGCTCCGACGAAGAGCTAACGCTCGAAGCTTCAGCTTTTTTAATCTTAGCGGTGGCAAATTTACCGTTTCAACTTTGTTGATATAATTAAATTATATTGAGAAAAAAAATTATGTGAAGTAGTTAAAAAGTAACCTTGATTCTTCGCTGCTTAATTTTCCTTCATATCCTTAGTCCTAGCGTCATTTTAGCCCCACCCTGAGAATAAAGGAAATAAACTTCCTTGTTTCTGACCCACCCCTTTCCTAGAAAAACATGTCCAAGCGCGTATCGCTAGATCTTGGCACATATACTATTTTCAAAGACAACCCTAATGCGTATTAACAAAACTTTCGTTTTGCTCAGGTTCAAACAAGAAATGGCCGCTACATTTGAATACACGGAAGAGCAGCTAAATTACTTCAGGATTTGTTACGTTGTCACTGATATTATAACAGAGGGTCTGCGAACAATCTTTCAACAAGAATGGGACAGTCGCCACAAGACAACACTAGGAGAATGGAAAGATCAACCTAAAAATGGACTGGACTTTTGGAATGGGGAGTCCCCTAAGAGGAGAAGCAGAAACGCTCGGCTGTTATCAACCATGAAGAATGGCGATAGAGCTGAGTGGGATTGTACCATGCTGTTTTACGCTATTCGTTTTTCAGATTGTATCCACGGTCTCAATTCAGTGGCTCGATCAAACATAGATGATCTAAGAAATATTCGGAATGAAATCGCACATGACGAAGCAGGCCAACTCTCTGACGGAAATTTCAATATTGTTATGTCGCGGGTGAAAACTGCATTTGTCGCCCTCGGTCTTCCCACATTAAAAATCAGTGAAGTCCAAAATCAAACAACCTTCCCCACAGAGGAGTTAAGTGAAATTCTAGGGGAGGTTAACGACCTGAGACAAAAACTTCAAGAAAAGGAAAAGGAACTTCAAGAGAAAGGAAAGGTACTTCAAGTAAAAGAAGAACAGAGGCTTGCCTTGCAAGAACAGCTACACGCAGATGTCTCTCCATTTTGCATTCTCCCTGCTAAACCAACACACGACATCGCTGCTCGAGAATCTGAAGTTGATGAAATTATGCGAAACCTACAAACATTAAAACGCACCGATGATGGGATGAGCATACTGTATTTGTCAGGAAATCCAGGAAGTGGCAAATCTCAGCTGGCCCGTTTAGTAGCCAAGCGATTCTACGACGAAGTCAAAGAAACACCTTCCGCAGCTTCATTTGTCATGACACTGAATGCTGAAAGCCCAGAAACAATTTTGAATTCGTATGTCCTTTTTGCTCAACATTGCAAATGTCCCGGATATGAAATAACAAACACTTACGGCTCGAAGGATTTGAACATAGACGAGAAGATTTCATATCTCAAGACCCTAATAAGTGCAAAAATTAAGCATTACACTTCATGGCTGGTGGTAGTTGATAATGGGAACTCTCTTTCAAGCGGTCATTTGCCTGATGCAGGAAACGAGGTGTGGGCAAGGGGCCAGATGCTAATAACAACGCAGGGCACTGCGTCTATGCCGTTAACAAGCTTTTCCGTACAAAACCTTTCCGTCAGCGCAGGAATGCAACCTAACGACGCATGCTCTTTGCTGAGCATTCTTTCTGATATCCCAATTAATGACATAGAGAAAGAAGTTGCTAAGGTATTAGACTACCAGCCACTTGCCCTAGCGGCTGCAGCCACGTATGTGCGACAAGTTCGTCAGAGTAAGGTATCCTCGAAATTTGGCTGGAGCGACTACCTGAAGAAATTGGAAGAGGGGAAACGAAGTGCTACTGAAATCATTCTTGCTGAGATCAATCCAAGCTATCGAAACTCCATGACCAAAGTAATAACACTCGCTGTCGAAAAGGCGATGGCGGACGATATAATTTTCCATCACATCTTCAATTTTCTCTCTGTGTGTGCATTACAGCCGATCCTTCAAGAAGCTGTTATCGAGTACATCAGAGCAGTAGATGAAGATTTTGAAGATGAAGATATGATAAGAATGAGAATGAATCAATGTTCATTATTGCTGATTGAAGAAAAAGAAGAAGAGGAAGAAGAAGAGGAAGAAGAAGAGGAAGAAGAAGAGGAAGAAGAAGAGGAAGAAGAGGAGGAAGAAGAAGAAAAAGTGAGTGGTGTCTATATTCGAGCTCATGGTATTGTTCACGATGTTATTAAATCTGCGACGAAAGATTGGACAAAGGATGAAGTTTACGAAGTGGTATATGGGGCTGTAATGTCATTCTCAAAATTCGAAAAATTAGCTTCTATTGATGTGGGAACAAAATTAGCTCCCCATTTAAAGATGTTAAGCTTAAAACTTGAACATGTGGTAATTAGAAGTGAAAAGCCAGAACTCTCCGAAAGAGCACTTAAGTCTTTGAGTTCTTACCCTGGTGGCCTTTGCACCCTCGGTGACATGTGCTACGACCACAGTGAGTTTGGAGCAGCGATAGTCTATTATAAATTGCTGTTAAAAATGATTGAATCAAGTCACGAAGGAGGGGACCTGAAAATAGCAGAATGCTACCGCAAATTGGGTAGTGCACATAAGGAGCTGGGCGAAACAGATCAAGCAAAAGACTACTATAATCATGCACTGGAGATTCGTCTGAAGAGGCTGGAACCTGATCATGTTGATGTTGCAGCCTCTTACAACAATCTGGGTAGTTTACACAGTGACCTGGGCGAAACAGATCAAGCAAAAGACTACCATAGGCGTGCACTGGAGATTTGTCTGAAGAAGCTGGGACCTGATCATGTTGATGTTGCAGCCTCTTACAACAATCTGGGTAATTTACACAGTGACCTGGGCGAGACATATCAAGCAAAAGACTACCATAGGCGTGCACTAGAGATTAGTCTGAAGAAGCTGGGACCTGATCATGTTAATGTTGCAGCCTGTTACGACAATATGGGTATTTTACACAAAGCGCTGGGCGAAACAGATCAAGCAAAAGACTACCATAGGCGTGCAATGGAGATTCGTCTGAAGAAGCTGGGACCAGATCATGTTAAGGTTGCAGCCTCTTACAACAATCTGGGTACTTTACACAGTGACCTGGGCGAAATAGATCAAGCAAAAGACTACCATAAGCGTGCACTGGAGATTCATCTGAAGAAGCTGGGACCTGATCATGTTAAGGTTGCAGCCTCTTACAACAATCTGGGTAGTTTACACAATGAACTGGTCGAAACAGATCAAGCAAAAGACTACCATAAGCGTGCACTTGAGATTCATCTGAAGAAGCTGGGACCTGATCATGTTAAGGTTGCAGGCTCCTACAACAATCTGGGTAATTTACACAAAGCGCTGGACGAAACAGATCAAGCAAAAGACTACCATAAACGTGCACTGGAGATTCGTCTGAAGAAGCTGGGACCTGATCATGTTGATGTTGCAGCCTCTTACAAGATTCTGGGTAATTTGCACAGTGACCTGGACGAACTCCAAGAGGCCAAGCATTGTCTTGATCGTGCACTGGTAATTTTAATTTCGAAATACGGTCAAGATCATGTTGGGGTACAAGAGGTCAGGAGGAACTTATCTCGGCTACAACAGAAAAGGAGGTGCGTCGTGGACTAAGGGTTAAGCTGCTTTGAAAAGAAGAAAAGATGGACGTGTAGATAGTCTAGAAACTGGGTTAATTTATAAACGGTGAAGGCCTTTAATTCTGTTTAGACGTTGCTGTCCCTTTGCTAAAGAAGTTTCGCCAGAATCTAGACCGTTTTGATATTTTTTTTTTATATTTGATATCATTTGAGCTTCTTCTATCCTGATCTGCAAACTCTTTTGATCGGACACAGTTTAAAGACGTTTCCTTGCTTGCAGTCCCACGGTCCAGGACAAAGTCGTTTACGAGTCGCCATTTCGTGCTGCTTCTTCTGAATTATGACCTTTGATTGATTGGCTTGTGTACATATCACTCTCTTCTTATCAGCAACATATATTTATAAAGTAAAAGGTAGCCTGATGGTTTCGTTATGTTTTATATTTGATGGAACTTAAACCTAAAACAGGCTCCTCCTGTAAGAAGGAGTATAATTGAAAATGGTTTCTAAATGAATAGCTCAGGACTTAATAGCACTGTAGATCTCAGTCTGAGAAGTTTCAAAGTATTGTAATAGATTAAGAGACTCCTTGTGATACTACCTTATAATTTGAAATTTCGTTGAAGTGGAGACTTAAACGCTTTATCTACTATTTTTTCATACATTCTTAGATGAAAGTCTCGCGTTCACTACAGAGTGTATGAGGAGCTTCGTTTAATCGGGATGATTAGGTCTAGCAATGGTTGATTTCGACTCAGTGCATCTCAGTTCACCGATCTTTAGAATAATGACGGACTATATATACATTAGCCTTTTGTGAGAGCTTACATAAGTTTATATATTTGTTTGCGGTCAAATGTGAGGTCGTAAGAGATGATGTTTTATTCAAATACGCAGACATGTTTTTGCATCAAATAGATCCTTGTGTGGTTATTATCTTTCGATTTTACTTTTGGAGCGTGCAGTGGCCCCTCCCCACCCAGATTATTCAAGATTGATTTGTTTTAGCGCCGCCCCTTTGGCAAGCTCGTTACCTTCTTTTTTTATTATACTGGGTGAAACCCGAAGAGAGTGCCAAACTTTAGCAGTGGCTTCAGTTGTGTATCCCTGCCGCTTGTTTCATTTTTCTTCCCCCTCCCCAGGGCCAAAAATCTTTATGTACACCTTTGGTTTAGATCCGTTGGTGAGGTTGCCGTGTACGTCGTTCCCTCCGGTTTGATGACTCTGTTTATGACGCAGACAAGTCACATGGACTTTTGTTCGATCATGAAACAGTAAACTTATGTGTTTTCTGAACTTTTCGATTGCAATGTTCTTCTTGACCTTTTTCATTTTCAATTGTGAACATTTGTGAAAAAAGGAAAACTTCACAGCTTTGAAAATGGCTTTTTGTCGCGGAAATTAAAATGGATAGAGCAAAGAAGCACAACACACACAAAGAATAAAGCATATTTTATCATGAATTTGCAATTCTACATCACACTTATAGGTCGTGGCAATACAGACCCTGCAGCGTTCGGTCCATCCAAACCCAATGAGGGCCAATATGCCCCAAGACAGTTTGAGCAAGTGAGGTTAATAATAAATGATGATGAGGTTAATAATAAATGATTTACTAGAGGGCAGTCTGACCAAAATTTGCCGATTTTCGAGAACAAAAATACAGGGTGTTCAGGCGGATTGCAATTTGAAAAACATTTGATCCTTTATTTAAGGAAAACCGACGGTAAAAGTTTAAAACAAACATGGAGGAAAGCCAGTAGAGAAAACCTCGTGGTAACTCACTGAACGGCGCATGCGTGCTCGCGATTGCATAATAATACGTCGGAACACACGGCGTTCGACCGTTTCCGCGAAAACGGTCCGTATGGCAAAATCCCAACCGAGTAAAAACTAATCACAGCGCTCGGATTTACCTCAAGTCTACTTGGCCGTATGAAACTATCAAAGTGACCCTATGGGGGACCCATAGATACATTATGCAGAATACAATTGTTTATTTCACGTGGTCAAGTCTAAGGTTAAAAAGTAAACGTGATATCTAATTCTTATACCCCCTTAACAATGAGTAAATTCTTAAGAGGGAATTTACAAGTGACATTGTTTCCTGATTGGTCCATTGCATGATACAGAATAACACGATTCCTTTATTGAACGATTGAGGAGGTTGGTGGATCTGCTGATCATGAGTTGTCCGTAGCAACCGGTTTCGTGCAGGCAACCGACGATAAAAATTTTTCTCGTTCAGCATAAGATGACATGGGGTTTTTTGGACATGTGACACGAAACGTGAGAGGAACAAGATCTGGAATGGAAAAGAGTTCGTTAGTTTCAAGCGAAAGAACAAACATAAATCAAGCTGACATATCACTTGATATCAACTCTAACCTGACCTTCGTACAGAGTTTTACTATTTTTCACAATAGACATGACGCATGGAACACTCATCGATTTCCCAATCTTTAAGCTCGCAAATAATTTATTTTTATCAGCACTTGCACAAAATATCTCCTTGACTCGTTATCAAAATGGCAGAACCTATTATCAGTCGGGTCGAATACTGGCTTGGTTAACGAGAACACACAAAAGGCTTTAAAATCTTTCCCGAAATAATTTTTAACAGGCAAATAACTTATAGTTTTCCATAATATAATCAACAGTTAAAACTTATGATGACACGAACACAATAACATACGCGAAAACGTTTATCGGAGGCAAAAAGCTCAATATAGTATGAAGGTGGCAAGTTATGCGTAAATAAGTTGTGTACATAAAACTTATTGAAAACGACTACTGGACACAAAAATAAAAACTGCGGACGTAACACAAAGTTCATACTGATATGGATTCCAGAAGAGAACTTAAGTTAAAAAAAAAAAACATGGTAAGGTAGTTATTTAAAACCCTGTCTACTTAATTATTTCTTAGAGGGAATTTTCTGTATAATAATAACGTCGTTGCTATTGACTTAGAAAAATGTTCCACTGGTAATTTGAATCTATGTGTTTCGTGTTTCGGGTTACGAATTGAGATGGATCGAGGAATTTAAATTTTTAAATATTTTTTCTTATAAATGTAATGTGACTTTGTTTTCCTGCGGTCAAAAAGTTTTTTGGGGTAAGAATGTCTAATTTGCTTGCTCTAGAACATTCCCTCAGTTTGTGACCCTCAGTTTGTTGTGGAACCTGTGACCCTAAGGCTTTGCACTCTCGCCATGGGTTGGGTTAGACGAGTAGTCGGCAGGCATTGCACCGCCCTCACGGGAGCCTGGCCGTCCACCTCAAATACAAAAATAAAACAACTATTATTTCTACTTTTAATTTTTTCCACAGACCCGTGAGGCGATTTCGCTACTATTTTTTTTCAATCATAGCAATGACCGTGGCAAAAAAGAACAGCACCCTTTTTAAGATAAGAGGAAGTGATTTTCTTCTAGAAGAAAACGCCATTTGGGAAGGTAAGACCGCCTCTTCGCTGTCGTCTCCACAAAGGTGTACTATTCAGCTCGCTTGCGAGTGTAAATTTCCTGGTAAATACAAAAACATGTGTACTTTTGGGTGAAAACAAGGAGAGTCTTCCTAACGCGTTGATACAGCATAATGATTCTTTTTATTTAGAAAAGGTATGTCCATTATTTAAGAGAATAAAGTCTTTTTCAAATGTTTCTCACTGACTGTTAAAAAAAATATTTATCAGTTAGCTATTGTGTTGTGGTTTTGGCAGTAGGTCATGTTATTTTAGTGTTTTAAATTATGTTATTCAATGATCGAATCACGCCTTTACAGAATACGCCCTCGAATCATCGCCACGAATAAAAAGAAGTACTCGTAGCTAGCAAGGTGACAACAAATTAAAACTGTTACAATTCCAATAATCCCCAGTCCACCCCTACACGATCTATATACTAGCCTCGTTATCAAGTCAGACAACAGTATCAGTTCTTTTTTCATTTAACTTCGTTTTCAGATTATCTTAACGATGAAGAAATCTAGACCTCTCTCGAAAAGTGGTAAGTTCATGAGTAACTCGTGCGGAGCTTTAATGCTCTGAAACGAAAGAGAGTGGTAAGAAGTCTTGGTGAGCATGTAACTGAGGGGTGAGCAGTACAAACCCAGGGATGAGGGGTGGGGGTGAAGCGTAATTAGAATGAGGAATGGGTGGATGTGGAGAAGAAAGAGTTGGAACCTGGGGACTGGTTATTTAAACAAAGTCTAGCCGTTGTTTAATAAAACCGCGTCGGAATAAACTACCTTGAATTTTGTTGAATGTTTGAACATTTATTTTTGTGAACAGTGTCAAGGGGGCCGAAAGCTAGCAGTGGAAGGATATTCATTAAGTGAAAACAACCCTCTTTTAGAGAATACGCAGGGCCCAATGCTTATGTAAAGCCGCGGTTCGGGTTAGCTCTCGGGTAAATAATCAGCCCTTAGAGTTTAAGGTTAGCGATTGCGGATTGTTGTCACTTTCTGGGAAATCCAGAGATGAGTTTTTCCTTGGACTCACCGGCACCTGGCCGCTCTATCAATCGAACTGAACACCGAGTACTGATTGAGAAACGCTTCGATTTCCGGTGCACAGACTTATTCTAACCCATTCTAAACAATACTCTAACACAGCAGTCAAAAGTCTGCTCATGAGCGAACATTGTAGTTGCCAAATGGCATGCTTTCAGATTGTCAAAAGCAAATTCGTAAAATTCTACACAAGAGAGAACTCTCAGTTGTGAAAACCGTGTAATTCTCTTAATGAACTCCAAACAAAATCGTAAAACGGTTTGGAACCGAGATTAAATCAGCTCTGTGTACAAGATGTCTCCAGTTTTCGTTTTCCCTTACTTTTGTTTCCTTTACAGATTTGCATGTCCGAGCTTTTCAACGTTGTTTTTCCTTGGAAATTTTGCGAGGGAAATTAGCGCGTGGCCATAAAAAAAGTGATCCCCTTGCGCATGTCTTACGTTTTACCGCTGTGTTTAGTTCTCGGAGGGTGAACTCGGTGAATGTAAAAGAAGGAGACGCCCATATGATACCATTGCGCATAACCAGCATAATTTTCCTTGAAATTTTTGTTGGGAGAACAAAATCCTCCACTGTCCAGTCTTGTGAGTACCTCCTCAACCAAACTGATATCCAATCTCTTCCTCCTCCCTCGGGTGTTTGTTGGGTAGATCCAATCGGTGGTTCCTAGTCTAACGCGTTTCGGGTTTACTGCAACATGGAGACTGATGAAGGAGGCTGGACTCTAGTTTGGAGTTATACGTTCAGAACTACGATAATTTTACAAGTGTTACAAACGCGTGGCACTAAGGCCAAATTGGCCAGTACACGGCTACGATGGCAAATCAACAATAGCTCCCATGAATGAAACAGATTACAACGCCATGACCCTCTCACACTGGAAACAACTCGGCAGACAGGCCAACAGTTGTGAGGGCCCTCTTACATCATCAGAGGTCCTCGTCGCTCTCAAGGGCATGGCTCGTAACAAGGCACCTGGTTTAGACGGCCTGCCTATGGAATTCTATCTCCGTTTCTGGGACGTGGTTGGCTCTGATCTTGTTTCTGTTCTTAACGAATGCTCTTCCTCTGGTTTTCTCTCCCTCTCTCAGCGCAGAGGTATCATCACTCTGTCTTTCGAGAAGGGGGACCGCCTTGACCCCAAAAATTGGCGGCCCATATCTCTTCTGAACGTTGATTATAAACTTGCTTCTCGTGCCATAGCTGGGCGTCTGCTCCGGGTAATACACCTCGTTGTCAGCCGTGATCAAACATGCGGAGTCCCCGGCCGTTTCATCGGAGAAAATGTTGCTCTGCTTAGAGACGTTGTCAGCTATACTGAGTCTTCTGGCACCCCTGTCGCCATCCTGTCCCTCGATCAAGAGAAGGCTTTTGACCGCGTGGATTGGGGCTTCATGCGGTCCACTCTCGTCACCATGGGCTTTGGCCCTTCCTTTGTCGCGTGGGTCGACTTGTTCTATACTCATGTTCAAAGCGCGGTCAATGTGAATGGGTTCCTGACTCCTTTCTTTAGCTTTTCTCGTGGTGTCCGGCAGGGGTGCCCTCTTTCTCCCCTCCTATATGTTCTTGTGTCTGAGGTTCTTGCGTGTAGTATCCGTGCAGACCCCCGTATCAAGGGTCTGTCTCTCCATGGGTGTCCCGTACTGTCTCCCATCTCGCAGTACGCGGACGATACATCTTTAATCCTTACCACTGATTCTGGCATTCTGGCTGCCCTTGAGACTTACAAGCTTTTTGAACTAGCTTCTGGATCTAAGATCAACCTTTCTAAGTCCAAGGGTCTCTGGTTGGGTGGTTGGCGGGGTCGTACGGACCCCCCAGTTCCTTTTGACTGGTCTCCTACTAAGCTCAGGGTGCTGGGGGTGTTTGTCGGCCCCGGTAACCTTGATGAAGACAACTGGCGTCCTCGCATTAATGCGGTGGACCGTGTTCTCAAGTCTTGGCGTTCTCGTGTTCTCTCTTTTCATGGCAAGGCCCTAGTCATTAACGCTCTCGCCCTCTCCCGGATTTGGTATGTGGCCTCTCTTATCCACATGCCGGCCTGGGTGGAGGCGAAGCTTTCCCGTCTTGTTTTCTCGTTTTTCTGGTCTGGCATGTGTGAGCTCGTCTCCCGTTCGGCCGTGGTTCAATCTCCCCTTTTTGGTGGTTTTTCTGTGGTTAATATTCAGTCCAAGGTGAGGGCCCTCCTTGGTCAATGGGTGAGGAGATTCGTCTCCTCCCCATCCAGTTGGGTCGCTCTCATGTCCTTTTGGTTTAACTCTTTGTTTGGTGTCTCTCCTCTTGTTGTGTTTTCTCGTTCTTTTAGTTTCGACCTCAGGGTCTTGCCGCCCTTCTATCAAGCTCTGGTTTTGGCCTGGCGTAAGCTCGACGAGGCTTTCGCCAAGTCAAAAAACTCTTTAGTCTACGGCTCTTCATGCCCTCTTGTTTGTTCTCCCGTTCTTACTATGTCTACCAAGTCTTGCTACCTATATCTTCTCTCTGAGAACATGGTCCAGCCTTATTGTGTCCTTAAGTTTCTATTCATCTATCCCAACTTTGACTGGCCTGCCACGTGGCGTGCCCTATCCCTCTTTTATCTTGACCGTCGTGTCATCGACCTAAATTGGAAGATTGCGCACGGCGTCCTGTACACCGCCCGGCGTCTCTCCTCTTTTGGTTTATCTGTTCCTCTCTCGTGTTTTTGTGGACCCACGGTCGAGTCACTCAAGCATTTGTTCTTCTACTGTCCACTTGCTCAGAGTGTTCTCGCCTGGGTCCAGTCCTTGCTGTTTTCCTTCTTTCCTATGTGTCCTGCCATCTCTTTACGTCATGTCCTCTTTGGTTTCAACTCTAGTGAACTGGTTTCTGTCCCGCGTGTCTTTGTCTATCTGCTCAATGTTTCTAAGTTTTGTATTTGGCGGAGTAGGAACGATTTCCGTTTCCGTAACGTTCGTCCTGGCGCTGTGGCGGTGATTGCTTCTATCAAGGCCCGCCTGAAGTTTTATTTACCAATTTCCTTCAGGCGGTGCAAGTCTGACAGGCGTCGTCGCGTCTTCCATCGTCAGTGGGGCGCCCGTGGCATCATAGCTTCAGTGGTAAACGACTCCCTTGTCTTTTCCATTTAGTCCTGCTCCCCGTTGTTATTTAGTTTCCTTTTTTGCTCGAATGAGTGTGTCTCGGTGCTGCTCGTACTGGGTCTCCTTTATTGGTGTACTGCACAGTAGCCTCGTTCTTCTTTTGCTTGAGTGACGTGTGATCTTTTGCTTGAGTGAGCGTGTCTTTGTGCTGCTTGTGCTGGGTCTCCTTCATTGGTGTACTGCACAGTAGCCTAATTGTTAGTATCTGTTTCGTAACCCATGTGCTGGGTCTCCTTCGTTGGTGCACTGCACTGGGCTAGTATCGTTCGTTCTGTCTACTTTGTAAGTGTGTCTGTCCGCTGCTTGTGCTGGGTCTCCTTTGTTGGTGCGCTGCACAGTAGCCTTTCGTGAGTATTTGTTTTGTTGTCCATGTGCTGGTCTCCTTTGTTGGTGTACTGCACTGGTCTGTTTGTCCTTGTTCGTTTTAGTTCTGTGTACCCAATTTTTGGTTTCTGTGAGGTGGGGTTCGATTCCCCAGCGAGTTTGGCGTCTGGCGACCCTCGTTTCTGGTGGACCCTAACCCTAAGGCATTGCACGCAAGCCATGGGTGGGATTAGTCCTGTTGGTCGGCGGGCATTGCACACGCCCTTCATCGGGGGCCCGGCCGTCCACCTTAAACATAAAAAAAAAAACAACTGGCTGTGGTGTCATCCGGGAACTGGCAGCTTGGTTACCTGGCACGAAGGTGACATCAACTGTCGAATTTTCAAGCCTGTGACTAACACATGTAAGGACACTTTGCCGCCATCTGTGCTGCGACTTGTCATAGTGAAAGGAGTGACGCTATGCTCCAGTGAGAACCCTGATTTCCATATCTATTACCGTTTCGACTCTAGCGGCACAACTGGCTGGCCTGTTCATGATCCTTGTGGAAAAGAGCGTAACAACTACGTAAAAAATGTGCTTAATCCGCACGGGAACATTTAAGTTCGTACCTGATAAATCTCACAGTTTTGCAAGGCCTTGCTCACCGGGCGAGATGGCAATAAAAATCATCAAAGATGTGAGCTGGCTTTAAGCCAACTGCATCGACTGTTTTAATCCCTTCACTCCCACGATCTGATGGTGAATTCTCCCCTGTAGCGGTTACACATTTCCTTGTCAATTAGTTACAAGAATTGGAAATTAGATCGAGATAATCTCTACGTACCTGATAACTTTGAGTATTCTTATTACCTGTTTGCTGAGTCTCATTTGAATGAAATAATGAGAAGTTACCGTTTTAACCAATTGAGCTAACCGCCTCCCGATTAGGTCAATTGGTTAGAGCGCTGGACTGTTGTGCGGGAGGTCGAGGTCGATGGTTCGAGCCCCGGCCAGAACAACACTTAAAGTCTTAAAATAACTGAGGAGAATGCGCTACCTTTCCTTAATATCAAGAAATAGATAGACATTCTAGTCTTCTCGGATAAGGACGAATAAACCGTAGGTCCAGTCTCCTGCATCTATTAATTAGTTAATTTGGTTAGGCAGGGGACGTTAAAGAACCCACTCACGAAATTACTGTGATGTGTAAAGGCTGATAGTTTCCAAAGAAACTGTTTGGGGCTGCGTCGGGGAGAGTAACGAGATAATTTGGATATATCAACAAAGTTGAAATGGTAAATTGGCCACCGTAACGATTACAAAAGCTGACGTTTCGAGCGTTAGCCCTTCGTCGGAGCCGTAGAAGAATTGTGGGTTGTGTTAATTAATGAGCTAACTCGAAAGGCCAGGACATCTCAAACTACTCTCGATTTAATTCTCTCTAACGACAAGAGAAATATAGTTGCATCTGGCTTAGTGGATGCACACATCAGCGATCATTCGTTGGTTTACACAATCCTACGATCATTGGCACCAAGGGCTCGTTCACGCAAGATTTGCTTTCGTAGTTTCAAGAACTTTAGCCAAGAAAACTTTGTGCGTGACATGCAATCTCTGCCTTTCCACGTTATTGACGCTTTTGATGAACTTGATGATAAGGTTGATGCATTTGAACAATTGTTTCTAGATCTCATAAATAAGCATGCTCCCATTAAGCGAACAATGGTACGCGGCAATCAGGTGCCATATATGACGGAACAATGGAGGAAAGCCATTAGGCTTCGCGACAAATTGTGGAAAATATTCACGCGCATCCGTACGGTTGCAAATTACGAGGCGTACAAAATTCAACGTAACACCGGTACTTCTCTCGTGTGAAAAGCAATAAAACGGTACTTTGTTAAGAAATCATCAGAGCCTGGTAACCCACACGAGTTCTGGTCTACTTTTCGCCCTTTTTTTACATACAAAAGCAAGAAGAGCCAATGATATTATCTTAAAGGAAACGGACAGAATTATTACTGACAAAAAAGAAATTGCCGAATTATTTAAGAAAAACTTTGTACACATCGCTGATAATGTACCTTTGAGAGAGGAAGAGGATTATGGCAATTATTTTGCTAATCATCTGAGCATTAAAGTAATCTTTGAAAACAGGGGCAAAGATGAACCTGCTTGCTTCAGTTTTCATCGCACAAGCAAATCTCAGGTTGAAAGCTTATTGAAAGAGATCAATGTTCGTAAACCGCCTGGTCACGATATGATCCCACCACGTCTGGTCAAAGACGCTGCATCTGTTATTGCTGAGCCTCTCACAAACATTTTTAACCATTCCATTGAAAACTGCTCTTATCCTGCTAATTGGAAGATGGGCACTGTGACTCCCTTGTTCAAAAAAGACGACGAGTTTTGTAAGGTTAACTATAGGCCTGTAACTGTGCTCTCCGTTCTGAACATGATTTTTGAAAAGCTTCTAGCAAGCAGATCCATGAATTCCATCTCAAAATGCTTTCAGATTTCATTAGCGCCTACAAGAAGCTTCATAATTGTGAGACCTCATTGCTAAGGCTGACGGAAGATTGGAGGATGATGCGCGGCAGAGGTGAGCTCGTTGCGGTGGTCTCTATGGACCTCTCCAAAGCATTTGACGTTATTCAGTATCCACTCCTTCTTTCCAAGCTCAAGGCCAACGGTATGGATGACAAGAGTGGCGCTCTACTCAGGAACTATCTCTCTGGTAGATCTCAGAGAGTCAAGATAGGCGGCACCTTCTCCATCTGGAAAAGCGTTGAACGTGGGGTCCCGCAGGGGAGTGTGTTAGGTCCAATGCTATTTAACTTCTTTATCAACGATCTCTTGTTTTTCGTCAAGGGCGCCAGGCTAAACGCTTACGCCGATGATCATCAGATATACTATTCCCACACCGACCCAGCGACAGTAGACGCATGCATATCCTACAATGTCATGTTAGCCAATCATTGGTACCAGGAAAATGGGATGTTAGTCAACGACAGCAAGCACCAGGATCTCGTTCTTGGCGAAAGAGACTTTAGTTTTTCCTTCCCAGTAAAGGACACATTAGAGATATTCGGAATGGAAATAGATAATAAGCTCGATTTCTCTAGTCACATATCCAACATATGCAAAAAGATCAATAAACAATTTAATGTTATATTACGATTTCGGGACACCTTACTTACGCTTTACAAAGCTTACATTTTACCGCATTTTAATTGTTGTTCCTCAGTTTGGCACTTTTGCGGGGCGCGGAATACGGATAAACTAGAGGCGCTGAATAAGAGAATACTTAGATTCATACTTAGGGATTACTTGTCGCCATATGATAGCCTTCTGACTAAGGTCAACACTAGTTCCTTATCTAATGGGCGTATCAAGAATTTCCTTATATTATTGTACAAGAGCCTGTTTTTCACTCATTTTCCAGCTTATATGAGAGGTATGTTTTCACTTCGGTCCTCTTCTTATAATCTTCGCGGTAATTACATACTGTCACTTAGACAACCTAGAACAACTAGTTATGGCCTTAATTCATTTTTATACTTCTCAGCTAAGCTATGGAATACACTGCCTGACTATATCCGCATGAGTGCAATTAAAGACTTTAGAAAGATAATCCAAGGCAGTATCTTTGTACAGTCGCTCCCGCTTATCTTCACTTTTCTGTTAATTTCTACTGATATGTTATATATATTTCTAAATACTGTGTATTTTAGTATAGTTTAGTATAGTTAGTATTTTAGATCTTGTACAGATATATGTAAGAATATATATATATATATAAAGTGTGACTTGATTTTCGTAGAACAGTGCTCAATACATAGAAGTAGAGCGAAGTATATATTGTGGGAGGAAAAAGACAAGTAAACTACAAGTTCATCCCTACAAACCTGTTTCGTGGTCGCCCACTCATCAGGGGATTTAATGAGAATAAACTTTACCATTGTTTATATACAATATAATTTGCATGATCTAACTAGTCTAATTTATGCAGCGCGAAATTGACAGTTTAGTTGTTGCGTAGGAGGGCTTTGCTTCTGTGGCGGCATGAAGACACGAGTTCATTACGTTTGTTTAGTGTTGATAGTTCGGGCCGGCAGATAATTAGGAATTTTTCTTTGAGGCAGAGGTTACATCTTTTAGTTGAGCTGTTATACGGTGAGTGCGATGAGAGAATGCGCCAGGAAATAAAGTGATCGATGTTGTTGTCTTTGAGGGTCCAGATGTGCTTGCTGATTATCTATATATATATATATATATATATATATATATATATATATATATATATATAATCTCCATTTTATGTTTTCTCGGAGATATTAGCTGCAACAAGCTACTCTAAAATTCGAGATGAAATAAAGTTTATGATGATGATGATGATGGTGTGTGCTTTTAAAAGCAGAAAATGGAGCTACGTTGGAGCTACGTTTTTGGTGGGAACATGGCAACGAGAAAAAAAAGAATAAATTAGTGGAATGAAGACTGTGATGTCATCTGGCCTGTTTACTGGGAATTGGGGGGAGGAGGGGTATCTTCAAATAACTTTCCTTCGATTGTTTGTAAACTGATGATGCAGTCCGATCAAAGTCCCTCGAAAAGTGTTGTGATGCGTATTTGATCACATCCACATGTTAATTTGCCCAATATATATATTTAATTATTATTATTATTATATTACTATTAATCAGTTCTTGGAGTTTCAGGGTTAAACTTATGAATACGCGGATTACAGTCCTGTTGCGGCAGATACATGTCATTTGAGAATAACAGGCAAATAAAGCGAGCGTGAATGGTGTTTCTAAAGGGCTACATCGTTGCTACAGTAACCTTTTTTCGTTTAAGGAAAAATTACAATAAAGCAAAGTGATATCGATACCCATGAGTTCTTCTCGCCGAGAAAATTTCCATTTTGAAGGTATTAATTCTTATTAATTCAGCAAACCGTTTGGATATTGAAGCAATTGGAAGTTCGAATGTCCTTATAGGGTTTTGAACACTAGAAAGGAAGTTGCATTGGTGCGTATTGAGACAAGGTGTGGGAAGGGAGGGGAGGGAAGGTCAGTGAATATCAAGTGAAACGTATGGCCCTGCATAAATTTCTTAAAAAGTATTTTTCATAATTGGTCGACACAAGAGAATTTGATATTCCAAACCCCTTTGGAGTCTGGAGAGTGTCCGCTGTGCTAGTGAATAGTTTGTGATCATGCATAGGAAGACGGTTTTGCAGACAAACTTTAACATTGTATCATCATTTGAAGAAACACATTGGAGAGCCAGATGATCTTTGTAAAGAGTATTCTTAAAATGACAATTATTCAGAAAAATTCCTGCAATAGCACATAAAAAAATTAAGCATTTTTATCTCAACATACACCTTGGGTGTAGGGTTTTCAAATAATTGCTAATATAAATTTTTGAATATAAGATTAGTGCTTTTCCCTTTCTTCAGACAGAAATTTTAAAAGGGTCGGCTAAAGCTCTTGAGAGCTGGTTGAAATAATCCAGAACAGTGCTTAAAAACATTACGAAGGAAGTCTCGCTACAGGTCGAAATTCTTTGCCAAAGGTCTCACTGTTAAGGCTTGGGAGTGTTGCCCAACTGCTGGGAAGTGGTGCCTAAAACAAATCAGGCACTAATATCTTATAATCAAGATCTCTTCTTTATTAGCTTTGAAACTTCTGAGCGGAAGATTTCACTGCTGTCGCTTACAGAATATACACCCTTACGCGATGTAAGACTTTCATAAGTGTTCAACGGAGAAAAATGTTCCCGTGTGGGTTCGGTACATTTTTAAGCTGGTTTTGTCGATTTGCACCACAGGAATCATGGGTAGGCCAATTCATCCTTCTGTCGCCATCAAAGAAGTAATAATTACTAGCAACATAGAGGGAAGGTCCGGAATTAAAGAGATGCAGGGATTTTGGTACCGTTCCAGTGCAATGTTTAGAAACCTGCTTCACCAGTTTACAAGAAACTGATCCCGCCTTCCATTGCACCAAGCTACCAGTACTTTCCTTGCATGCGAGCCAGTTGTTGATGTTGCTCTTGATCAGGAGTTCGTTACCAATGCTGTGCCACAATGCAAAGTTCATGGCCTCATACTGAGTCTCGCTCAATGGAACTGTTCTGGACACTCGAACGTTAGCGCTTTTAGTTGACCAAGATGGACGCGGGGTGACAGCATTTGGGTTTGAAGCAAAGCTCGAGTAGGAAGTGAAGGTGTAACTGTAAACTAGCGTCCAACCCCCTCCGTCCGTCTGTTGGTCACAGTAAGCCTGGAAAGCATTGCTATGGGAACCACCATCAGGATCTATCCAATAGATGCCTGACACAGCTGATGGTAATTTCTGTTTGATATCCTTGCAGTTCAGTGCTGCAAAGTCCTTGGACAATCCAAATGAGTCTGTAAAAACGAGACTTGAAACTATCAAAAAACATCCCTAACGGATATCACTGTCATGCACTATTTTTTTCTTGAGAAGCATAATCCCTGTCCAATAACTTTGTGCATCTTAAATGGTGCTTGTGTGTCTTGAAACTCGAGACTGAGTCAAACAAAAATGTTTGGTGTTGAAATAAAAGAAGAGGACTCTGAAAAAGCAATCCGAAATCGTAAATATTTTCAAGATAAAAATACACACAAAATTAAATAGTTTCCAATCGCCGACAGAAACCTAGACACAATGTGAAATCAATGCAAAGGTATGAGGCACAGAAGACGGCGACATTCTGGGTGACCTCGCTTGTCTTTATAAGTTTATACTGATGTTTTAAAAAGTAAAACTGATAGCAAACTCGTACCTTTTTTGCTCTGTTCTGCCAAACTGTACGACCCATTTCTCAATCGTTTGATTATCTCGTTCTTGCACAGTAGCGCCGTCTTGTAAAGATATAGATTGCCTTTTGCGTCCATGTCCAACACTCTGAAACGTCGCTGATTCACTCCCCTGGTATCGGAGATAAAAAATAAACAGTGTTGTTAACATTTGTTTCCTAGTTTTTGCAATGTGAACTGTTTTGTCTATTCTTATGTGGTTTTCACTACCAAACAGTAATTCAAATGAAAAGTGAAAACGCTCTAAAACCATGACAGTGTCGGTTTTACATATCTCCTGAGTAAGATGTATGGCAGCAAAAATCTGGGATAAACTGAAAATTCATTCAATGGTATAAAAGTTAATAGTACCCCGAAACTGAGAATAAAACGATGTAGAAGATCAGCAAGTGAAACAACATCATTCGATTGTCACGGATCCTGAATCGATCGCTGGTTAGAATTGAATTTTCTGTCAATCTTATGGTTGAAATCTAAAATTGCAATGTTTCCAACCTACTAACTTGTTTTTAAGAGTTTAGATTCTTAAAAGAAACAAGATAAAACTCGTGGTAATCAGTTATTTTTAATTTCAAATATCCATGTCATCTAATCATTATAGGCTTTTGTGACAGTATTGATGTTTTGACAGCTAGCGATTGAAGAAGACCGTTTGCCTTAGGCGAGTTTGTGAAACGCATAATTTTTCTCGCAGAATGACTATCGATGAAAAAAATTCAAAATTGTTCACAATTCATTTAGAGAGAAATTTGTTAATAGCGTCTAGGCAAGCTATTTCCTAGTTTGTTTTTCAAGGTAATCTTGTGCAGACTTCGTTTGTAATTTTAGAAATAGTTAAGCCAGGTATATTTATATATTTGAGATAATGATAAAACGTACACCCTTGAAAACGTGTTTGTTTTCAGTGATTGAATCTTCTTAATCAAAGAAAAGTTTTAAG
This sequence comes from Stylophora pistillata, assembly GCF_964205215.1. Lineage (NCBI taxonomy): Eukaryota > Metazoa > Cnidaria > Anthozoa > Scleractinia > Pocilloporidae > Stylophora > Stylophora pistillata. Next base: position 31,478,262 of record NC_142523.1, read on the forward strand.
TTTCTAAGTTCCTCTTTCTATACCAAAAATAACCAACGGCATTCGTAGATGCCTTTTTTCCGCGTGGCCGATTGAAAGAAAATATCGTTCTTTATAAGGCTCGAAGTTTCGACTGCGAGAAATTTTTCACAAGCAGTAACTGCATGAAATGAACATGTTCGCGAATCATTAGTGATATGTAAATTAGATATAGTGAAAATATATGAAGTTCATATATTTTGAACTGCGGTATTAAATACGTATGATGCACGATCCTCGCAGTCGGATAGCGCTATTTAAGCAATAGCGAAAATCAGACCTGAAGAAAATTAGGCCTGCACGGGATTCGAACCACGGACCGTGGTTCGAATCCCGTACAGGCCTGATTTTTTTCAGGTCTGATTTTCGCTATTGCTTAAATATCGCTATCTACTGCAAGGATCGTGCATCATACGGATATGTAAATTGATGACCACGTCTAGAAAATGTTTCTATCTGATGAACTGAAAAATTACAGCATATATGAAACAACTTTGAAATAAAACAGTGGACAGAAAGTAATCAACTTAACAGTTTCTGTTATTGCAGGCTTGATCTCTCAGAAGTTGCTTTCATAGGAAACTATATTTCTGAACGCGTCTTAAGCCGGTCGCTAAAATATTTCAAATCATTCTGAGCCTTAAATCGATTTGACTAAGGAGAGACTGAAGTACGAAGGATTGAATAAGTTATTAGAAATACTCTGATGTTTTAATTGATCTTCTTCTGTGCATTGCCAATAATGCCGTCATAATAACATACAACTTTTAGAACTACTCAGCGATGCTAAATAACAGCACCAATTATCCTCCCCCTCCCCTCCCCCCCTCAAAGATTGAACTGTTCCCAGTTCAGCCGCGATCATTTTGGTCAGTGCCAGGAATGGTGAACACCGGAAGAGACTTTCATGAGTTTGCGCAGAGAGTAATTTTTTATTGCCTTTTCTGTTACGTATTACTTTTTTTTCTAGCCAATAAGAAATCAGGAAATTCGGTTCGGTTTCCTAAAACCGCTAAATCAGTGACGCGGGCGCAGTTTTGGGAATTAGCTTCCGATCGGGGAAAGGTTAAGTACACTTTAACACAGTATTTATCCAACTTGATTCCCAAATGCGACGACGAAATTTACTAATAAGCATTTTCTTTTCTTTTAACAGGCAGCTGTTTATATTCACTAAAGTTTCGTTTTTCCCAATGGGTTTTCCTTTGAGCTTTTACGGAAGTTCAGAATTTTGAAGCTTCAACTTCCCCCGGGCAACCACGGGCATTTGACTGTCGTCCGTACCCAGGGGTGGAGAATTTGAGCCTTGGTTGGCTGGGGTAAGGAATTTCAACTGAAAGTGTCGTCTTTTCTGCGTTTTATCTTTCAAAATGAAGGTGTTTTTTGAAATTCGTTTGGCAAGATAAACATGCAGTTTTTTTTTGTCAATAAAGCAAGATAGGGACCGGATAGATATTGATTCCAATGGAGCCTTTTAGCAGGTTTTGCCTTTGATCTTATTATTTTACTTTGTCAAAAAAAAAGAGTCACCCGTGATATGATTAAAAGGCGAAATCTTGGCAGCAAGAAGTTGGCCTGCACGCATAGGAAATCACTCCTGTTATGGATGAATTTATACATCAAAAAAATTGTGTCATGACTGCTTTGATCGGATTAGGACGAAAACCTGTATCTTCTACCGCTCGTCGTTAAAACCACATATTGGGTTAAAACGCAGCTCTTTAAATTTTATTATATCTTTTAAAAAAACTCTGTGATTGGATGATGTCCCAGACGGCTTTCCCTCTTCCCCGTGGGTCGGCCATATTTTCTACCTAATTTGGTAACATCAACTTAATTTAGTAACATCAACTTAATTTGGTAACATCAACTGAAAGTTGAAATTGTAAATTGGCTACCGTAAAGAATTAAAAAGCCGACGTTTTGAGCGTTAGCCTTTCGTCAGAGCCCCTCATCTACTGCTTTTTCGATGCTTTTGCTCTTTCTTTTTGGAGCCTATCCGAATTCATGCGGCTTGTTTCGAGGTGAATTCTGTCTATAGAGAAATATTTTCGCCAGAATTTGCCTTCTCACAGAGAGGGAATTAGATTTAAAGCGAATTATCACGGTCGCTGCGAGCTACTTTGTTCTCCGCATCATGTCACCGACATCTGTTCGCCCTGAATTTCCAGGCCTCGAAAATCACCAAATCCGTACAAAATGTCCTTACATAAAGAAATCATGAAACTCACTAAGACACAGTCCGTGTCGCACTTTTAAGATTAACTGAGTGTAAATTCTCTATTTCTGAGCTATTTTCGTAAATGGCACGCCGCTCCACTTAAGGGAATCCTTTCAACAGTAATCAAGGAGAAAGAAAAAAGAAAGCTTATCTGATGCTTTTAAACAGAAGCCTATCATCTTTGACTAGATAAACCCGAAAAAGGAACGCATGGAGAAGTTGATAATTGTCTGGATCTAGATTAAGGTGCCACGAAGTACGTGATAAGGGTGACAGAATTTGAGAAAGCTTTAATTATATAAAGGTCACTAGTGTGTCGCCGTACCCGCGACCACAATGTCACAAAAGTAATTAAGATTTTGGTACTCTTACTTAGCAAACAACGAGGAGAGACGTGATTATTTAGATAAAGCTGAACATGCTGCAGTAACAACACCTTTCTTCTTTTCTTGTTCGTGCCCGAAAACCAAAGGTGTGAAATATTGTATATGCATTAATTGAAAGAACAAGATCAAAGCGGTATACAGAAAACATTATAGCAACCAAGACAGTTTTATCGGAAACGAGGAACTGGACGAGAGATCGCTTGATGTTAGAAGGGTTTAGAGAAACAGTAATTATTAAAAATGATTAGAGATATCATGGAAAAAATCACTTAATGAGGTTTATGCGACAGCATGTCGTCGTTATCACATGTTTACAGTGGGCAGTTTGCAGTCAGCTATCGGTGCCATGGAGGTAAATGCAGGAGTTATATAGAGACCTTTGGCTGATGTAAGGACAAATGTATCGCACGGATACAGACTGCTTGAGTGTTAAGTGAAGATTAAGGGCGCTGGGATTTCAACTGGAAACGTTCACTTCGATTGATTCTTTCGTTTTCTAAGAGGAAAAAATTTGTCTAAGATTTGATGCTCGTGGATCTTCATTATTACATACTGAGCTTCTTGCCATGTTGATGAAAGTGAATGGATAGAAAAGTAGTGACAGATTACTTGCTTCTAACTTAATGTTTGATGTTTTGTACCTGACCGTTCACAGCTGTTGAATACATTCCAATAATTTTGAATCGGAGCACTTTCAGATCGAGTGCTGAGAAACCAAATCAAGGGATTTAAAACAGACAATCAGAAGAAAGGAAAGTTCTCAAGAGCCAATGAGAACTGAAAGTGAAATTACTTTCGACATTCGATTGAAATTGCTCTAAAGGACAAATACAAGGATCTTATCCTTGATTTTTTCGGCTGAAATGTTTTCGTGTAACATGAGAACAAATTACACCGTTATTGAGCTCCTCAACAAAACTACCCCGCTCTCATCTCTGTCTCAGTTGAAACTGCCATCACCTCTACAGCACGAAACGAAAAGGTAAACAATGTACTTTTCACGTTAGTTCACCTCCTGAAAAGTAGCCCCCACTTCATTACATGGGACATTTCAGACAACGGAATTCTCCATGAAACACACTAAAATGTTACATACCCCATTTGTAGGATCAACCCTTGCAGTATGCGATCATTTCCATGCTAAACATCTTAACACTAAGAAGGATCTAAACAGTCACTGAATCTTTTCAATTTTTATTTGTTTTAGCTTCAAGGAATTTACAAGTGAGTTGAAAGAAATTTTCTATTCTAATCATTACTTCAATATGTATCTTAGAGAAAGCCTGATTTTGATCCGCTTTCTCCGTCACACAACGGTGTAAAATCAATGTTGCGTGACAGAAAAAAGCGTCACAAAGGGAGGACGATCGCGCCCCCTGCTAATAAATAATAATAATAATAGTAATAATAATAAACTTTATTAATGTGTCAGGGGTATTTAGCTTGAAGCTAATTGGGGATACATCCTGGAATGTTGGTTTTTGCGGAGGGAGAAAAACCCCGGAGCAAGGATGAGAATCAACAAACTCAACCCACATGTGACGCTAGGTCCGGGAATTGAACCCAGGCCACAGTGGTGGGAGGCGAGTGGTCTCACCACTACACCATCCCTACTCCCCAGCTCCCTGCTTGAAAAAAAGCTGCTCAATGCGGTTTTAAATATTGTATATACAATAAAGGATTAGTCAAGAATAACAAATACGTTGATGTCATGTATCGAAATAAAGAATCAACATAACTGGAAATAAATTGAGCCGGTTAATAAACCCTCCAACCTTAGTCACTGAAATCTAATCTCCCCTTACAATATCACTTCTAAATCAAACGCTAGGGTTATGAGAAAAAAGACTATGATCTCAACTGAATGAAGCTCTGGATTGTAAAAAAAAATTTTTTTCGCGTCAGTACCATGACTAATGGAAAACATGCCTACCGATGTTCAGGGAGCGTAGAGGGCTAAACGAAGTCTTCCTTGGGTCTCCCAAGATTTTATACAACCCAAATTTGTCAATAAGTGGGATGTTTGATAGTGTTTTCCATTGTTGGCAAAAAACCTTGTTGACGCAGTTCTCAAAATTTGGCTGAATTGAAGATAGCTAGAACGAAGTTTAGCTAAAGAAGGGCAAACTGTTGGTTTCACAACCGGCCGACTGTTATTCAGGTACAAGCTACAAAAAATAGTATGAGTTTGGTTACGATATCTTTCTACTAGCAAACATGGCGATCAAACATGGCGATAAACACACGATCAAACATGGCGGTACACACACACACACACACACACACACACACACACACACACACACACAGACACACATACAGACACACACATACACACACACACACACGCACACAAAAACCATAATTGCATCGATCTTTGTAACACTAAATACCTCATTTTCGTTCATTGGCAAAAAAAATTAAACTTCAAAAGATCGTTTTTGATAAATCAAAGACAGTCTGTTTCACAATTTGTGGCTGTTGTAACTTGGCGGAGGAGGGGGGGGGGGGGAGAAACTGCATGGGAGGGAGGTAGTTTGGTACCCTCTCCCTTTTTCTTCCCATTCCTTTCCCATCTCCTTTCATATCTACCTCACGGAGTAATCTGTAATCTTCGTGACTTTCGATGGTCTAGCATTTAAATACTCAGACATTAAAGGGATACTCTCCACCAAATTTTAACATTTAATTAAAATGTAAATCTTTTGCCAAAACAGCTAATGCGGGGAAGAAGAAAAGGTTCCCTAAAACCTTTCATTCGATTAAAATCCTGGTGCAAAAGCGCGAAATTCATTCAATTCAAAGACCGGAAGTTGAAATGGCTCATAGTTAAACATAGCCTGCGAACAGGCTCCCCTTTTAATCAGACGTGGGGACACAGAAATCTTCCCCTTCCTTCCCCTGCTTCGCGCCCTCCAAGCCAGGAGCCTGTTCGGAGGCTAAGTTAAATACGTAATCAATGACGTAGATAGGAGAACTAAAAAACAAACGAGCGATCGTAACGGAGTCCGACTCTAGAGATTCGAGTTTTCCTTTTCGGATTCATCGTCGGTGATCGAGAGTGCAGACGCTCAAGGAACTGAGCCATATATGTGTTTGAGCCTTAAGAGAGTGAGGCTAGTTCTGGCTCCTCGAATGAACCAGATTAAGCCGATCCATTCGGGCAATTACGAAACAGACTGGTAAGCGATTTCTCTGAGTTACAATTTTCGCCTTTTGGCGAAATCTCTTCGTTTGTCACTTCACAAAGTGAAGTGATCGTAAGATTTGAGAAAGCAGCGTTTGGCCTTAAAAATGTAGGACCTCAACTTGATTAGACCGGCATTTGTTTTTAACACAATAAAGCTAAATAAAGCTTTTACTTCTTCTTCACCTTCTTCCTCTTGATCCGAATTTTCCTCCTCACTCTGAACCGCGGTCGACGTAATAAACTCCTTGAGCAAAGTGCGTTGTGTGCTTTTACTCTTTACTGGAACGGACGTCTGACAACCTGCCAAGTTATTTTAGCGTGCGGTTTGGTTACTTTCTTCGGGACGGTCAAACTACTGTCACAACAGATTTGTATTTTTATGTATTTTCAAGTGAATAAGTTTTCCTCTAGCGGTACGACTGCTCCGAAATTGCACAGAGACATCTTTCCCTATTTTGGGAGTTTGGGTGTTGACATCTTGAGCTTGGGGTAAGAGTTCTACTGATGCAAAACCTAATTCTTCGGTACTTTTATGTTATGTTACTTTTGGAAAGAGAGAGCTGTTCATTTTCTGTATGTGCATCGAGGATCTGGAACACGCACCGGGTAAATGAGTTGGGTTATCAGTTTGAAAGAGCCTTTTTCTACATTTTTCATTCAATGAATACAGGTTTATATTTGATATTATATATGCAAGGCTAATAAGATTAAGAAAAGTTATTAATGCAGTAAATGGTTCGAACCCGGGGGTATCATGTGAAGGTGTAGTCTGATCGTCCGGGTGAGTGTAGTCCTGAGAAGGACTGTTGTCGGTGGTAGTGACTGACATTTCGACAAAATTTGCGGAAGTCATCATCAGAGTCAAGTGAATGGTTGTTGTCAGTAGAATGTTCTTATTCCAGTTCGTGTGAAATGATCGGTTGGTTTTGCCGTGATGTTATTGGCTGTAAGACTCAAGTGACGTAAGTCGGTCGTGATTGGTCTGTTTCGATCTGTCGGTAAAGTTAGGTCGTTCTTTTTCGGTCGTTTGTGATGTTTATGTCGTGAATGAGTCGTTTGTATGGAGCGGGTAGTTGTTGACATCTGTTTAGGGGAGTCTGTTCTAAGTTGGTAAACCAGCTTTCCAGAGTCAGTCGTTGAAAATAGTCAGTGCTGTAGGTTAGGCATTGCGCAGAGTCCCAGTCAATGTTGTGGTTGCTAAGTCGATGGTGTTCAGCGATGTGATTGCTGACATCACCTTTCCTCGTCGCCCGTCTGTGTTCAGTCAGTCTTGTTGTGAGGTTTCTGCCAGTCTCACCGATGTAGGAGGCTTGGCAGTCGCAAAAATTGATCTTATAAATCGTTCCCTGTCTGTTCCACGGTTCGTCTTTGTCTTTAACGTTGGTTAGTAACTGACGTAGTGTGGTGTTGGGTTTGTGGGCGACGCGGATATTGAAGGGTGGTAAGATGCGCGATATGTTTTCAGACATGCCTTTTATGTACGGTATGGTTGCTGAAGTCGTAGGGGTTGCGGTGTCCTTTGTTTCGGTAGTGGTAGTGGGTCGGTGAGTATTTCGTCGGATGAAGTCATTGTTGTAGTTGTTCTTCGTAAAAACACGGTGAAGGTATTTGTTCTCGTCGGATAACCTGTCTGTCGAGTCGCATACTAGTTGTGCGCGTCGTGTTAGAGTTCTGATAGTTGTGGCTTTGTGTGATGTAGGGTTGTAGGATGACTCGTCTAGTAAATCTGTCGGTGTGTGTCGGTTTCCTGTAAAACTGTCGTCCGTAATGAGTTGTCGTTGTGGCTTACCAGGCAGTCTAGAAAAGGGAAGTTTGCCATTTTCTTTGACTTCTCTTGTAAACTGTATGTCAGTGTTTTTGTTCATTTAAGGTGGTGGTGGAATGCGTCAATTTCGTCGTGTCGAACGGCGGTGAAGGTGTCGTCAACGTAACGTAACCAAAGCGTTATCGTCTGTTGGCAAGTCGAAAGGGTGCGTTCCCCGATGTTCTGCATCACAATTTCTGTTATAACAACAGAAACTGGAGACCCCATGGCAGTACCGTGTAATTTTTTGTAGAGTTTACCGATGTACTGAAAGTAAGTAGACGTTAGGCAAAAGTTCGACGATCCTACGCGATCCTCGACGATCCTACGCTTGTGGAATGCTTCTGCTGAGGGGAGAACACGCCAAGTGAAAGAATGTGATGGATTTTCCCGCAAGTGTTTTGCAGGTTTAGAGGTGTGAGTAGGACAGTTTTATATTTCTTTTACAGGTAATACATACCCCCTTGCAGCTTTCTCTTTTCTGTATGCTCCACGTAGTTGTTGTCGATTTTGTTTTGATAATCCCGCGCTCGTGTCACGGACTTGTGAAGATGAGAGTTTTTTTTTCGTCCTCGAGCCTTTGTTTCTTTTTTACAGGCGGATCAATATCAAAAATTAAGGGAACAGCATTGTATCTTAGAGGAGCTTTCATCTTTAAACCCATAGATTTCACCAGAACCGACTGTTCCTCAAAAGAATCTGCAGTGAAATAGTGAATGCTGCACAGACGGCTACAGTTTGTTGGGTTCTCAAAATCGGATCGCGTGTTTCTCACGGCTCTCATCCATAACCTGGCGAAATGAGGATCTTCGGGCCATTTATGAAGGCTTACTCCATCGCTACGAGTATCGGAACATCCACCGGCCACACATCGTTGCGGTATTATTGTATTTTTGGGGCGCGTTTTTTATTGAAGAAATCTCGGTGCTCTAGTGAAAGAAATCTCAACGGAAGTTAAATGAGTTCTCCCCTCTCCGTCACCTCCGAGGCAAAGCCTTACGCTCGAACCAAGCGTTGAGAAAAGTTTCAAATTTAAACGTAAACTACAAAAGATTTACCCTTTTTTTCAAAAGATTTTGTTACGTGCACGAATGACCAACAAATGTCCGCTAACAAAGCATATATGAAAATAGATTCCCGAGTACGATATATGGCACGCAACAAAAATACAACAACAAGCAGTTACCCATTTTAACTATTATTTAATTAGTTTTACATTGTCTAATTTACTTAGGTTGAAGATTAAGTTAAGCAGTTCATAAAGCAGGCTTACAATCCTTCATGCCGTGTAAGTGATCGTCGTCTTGATCAACTACCAATTCCAACATCCGCCGACTGAAGACCACAGCGCTTGGCTTTCTTGATTTATCGCATTCTTTCCTTGTACACAAACTCTTCCGGAGGACTCCATAGTAAACTTTGTATTCTCTATCTTCTTCCTCTCTTGACTATCGTCTTTTTCATCTCTTTCTTCTCTCCGGATATCGCAAGGTCAAAAGGTCATATCCTCGTCATATCATAGCTTCCACAACTTCAGTCAGCAGGCCACGAGGGTAAGCCCTCGAGCAAATCTTTTTTGTACTTCTCACAAGCCAGCTTTTATACATTTACTTTAGTTCTCTAGAATGTTCTATTACTATTTATAGCGTATTACAAGTTGTACTATTTTTGGAAACTCCTGAGTCACATGAAAGAAGTTTCCGGAATATTATAGACTATAGATAATTCTAGAAAAGTCTGGGATTGCGTGACAGATTCAGCAAAAATAATTCGATCCTCGTAACAATTTGTTTTATTTAAGTTGTTATCATCACAGGCGAGAGAGTATCCCTTTAAGCTTGAATTAACAAATGGTGAAAGGCATATAGCGTATATTAGTATATACTAAAACAGTGGATGGCGTTGAAGGTGCGCTCTGATTGCCTACTCAAACTCCGAATATCCTTTGCTATTTACCTCGAGCAACTCGGGAAAAAATGGCGTGCCGGTTTGCATCCGTGACAAGCGAAAAAATCACTCAAATAACGACGAAGCAGTCCCTGAAAACACAGAAAACGACTAAATTTGGTTTGGCCGTGTTTAAAGATAATGGTAACCGGGAGTTTATCGATAAAAACCAATGAAAAAGGTTTTGATTACAAATGTAAATGAATCTTGCGTAACCTCACTTGTTCACTTGAAAATCAAAGTTAAATGGTATTTTTCACACAATGGTCTCAGATACAGAAAGAGTTTGCAACACCATTTGAAGAAATGTCGCCATCAGACCTAAACAAATGTCTTCAGAAATTTTATCTGCCTGCGAAAAAACGAAACGGCAGGTTTTACAACAAAAAATCACTTACCGCGATCCGAGCCGCGTTGGATCGTTACCCGCGGGAAAATGTTGGAATCGTTGCTGGAATGTATGAATTAAAATCAGTTTTTCGTGGAGCATATTATCTCACTGTTTTAGTATATACTAAAACAACTATTCACCTCAGTGTCGGTGGTCAGCGGGGAATATTTACCTCGCCGCTTCGCGGCTCGGTTAATATCCACTACTAACCACCTCCACTTCTGTGAGTAGTTGTTAACTATTGAGTTATGGATGCACGCTGGAGGTTGCTAAGCACGAAAGAAGCGTAAGAGTCGCACGAGGCGATAGCCGAGTACAACTCTAGCTTCTTGAGTGCTTAGCAAACCTCCCGAGTGCATCCATAACTTAATAGTGCACGCTATGGCGTTCACCATTTGTTTTATAACATAACATTGAGACATTGGAAGAACAGAAGTCCTTTTATTGAGCTACATCGCAAAAAAAAATGTTTTGTGTAGTCTTACATGACAACAGAAAACAAGCGCGCGAAAATTCATTCATAGCAACTAACTGCACACCAGCAACTCGATAAAGTTTAATCACGCTTCCTGAAATACCGACCAAAATCCTCTTTAATTTATCTAACAACCGGGGAAAGAGTTCAGCAGAACTATGAACAAACTGTGGTGTTTACCATTTGTTTTATTAACATAACATTGAAACATTGTAACAAGAGTTCCTTTTTATTTAAAAAATCTTACGTGATCAGAAGAAACAAGCGGGCGCGGAAAAATAGTCTTAGCATTTGCTCAAGTCAGCAGCATACACCCACGGGCAAATAGTAGATGATGAATTAACCAATCAGAGCGCGCGCTTTGCTTTAGTTATGTTATCAATGAAAATAGAAAAGTCAATCGACGAAAGTTCTAAATATGTCTCTTACGACTTGTTCCGATACCACTGATGAAAAAGAATAAACTTTCGACAGCACTAACATAACAGCTTTCACAAAAACAGTATTTTCAAATGAAATTGCAGTTTCTGTGCTATCTTTAAGCCCTATAAGAAAAGCAACAAAAATGACTGGGATTTGCCACACACATACAGTGCGAGTAACCATTCTAAGCAACAGGGGCTCTCCCACTTTACGCGAGCGCACTCGCCCTCTTGTGCCAATTCCGTAGTCTGTGGAACTATAACTAAAATCCATTCGACCGTCAACCCTAGGAAACACAAAACGTTTGTATGTAAGACTGAGAAATTAATACTTGTATCATCATAGTGTACGATACACACAATGGGGTGAGCAGCGGAGAAGGCAAGAAATCCAATGATATCATTTACTTAAAGTCTACAAGTCTTTTTCAAAAACATAAGCCATCTTATGTCAAACGCCCTCTGTACATAACTCTATCAAAACAATATGTAGCACAGAATTTAAGCTTTATGTAGCTTAATGTATTGAGAGAATTTAACTGTACATACAAAAATCATGGTAATCGTACTTTTCAGCTGTTTATACACAGCATCAGTGAACAAATAGGAAAGAGGTGAAAAAATAAAATATAAATTAATGGTCTGCATACACTGATAGAGATGAGATCTACAGACAACTTAATGGTACAATAGTCTCTCCTATGGGTGCTGAGTAAAATTTATTTAAAATATAGAACTTATTTATAAAGAAGCTACATACTAAGAGAGAATTTATAGTACTGCATGTGGGTCATATGCCCACGAAAGATCTTTTTGATTTATGATTTTTCTTCAGCATTGTTGCCCATATTTAATATCAAATATATATTTCAAGAATTTAAAACCCACTATAGGATTTGTTTTTCATTTTGAACATCTAAATTCAATTCTCCCCACTTACAAATGGTGTTTCATCAATTGATACCTACAGTGTACATGGACTAGTTGATATTTTGCTTTCTTCTTTTACATGTAATTTATCGCTTGCTCATGAACTGATCAATTAGATTAAACAGAAACTAACTACGTTTTCTAATACAACTACATGACTTGTATATTCTGTATAAAAAATGGAAATGAAATGTGTGAAGAGGGCCTATTGAATCATACATGTTCATTACTGTTTCAAATATCGCAGAGGTCGGTGGTTCGAATCCCGTACAGGCCTGAATTTTTTCAGGTCTGTTTTTCACTATTGCTTAGATTCTTTACTGCGAGGATCGTGCACAAATACGTTTCTATAACTGCAGTTCCATTTTTCTTGACCGCTTGATCGCAAATTTCTTGGGAGGCTTCCATTGAAACGGTCTAGCGACTTTACTAGAGTTTAATTCATTTGTCACCAGATGACTGGAAGGGTCATGGGTCTCTCACTTGATTGGCTTAGGTTAAAGAATTATGATGTAATAAGTATAATTTTGGATCAACAGAAATAATAATATCGATTGCAGATCAGCCATCGTGTTCGAAAACATTTAACCTACCTGAGAATTTATACATCTATAGATAATCGTTCATCAATTTTTCCAAATAATCTTTAATTGGACAGTTTTAAAAAATTAAAGGGTTTAAGCATGACTGAGCAATACCCAATTACAACAGATTGGCTACATGATCGGCGAGTAGCAGGACTACGTGTCATACAATTTTCAACACATTCCCCTGACACGCAAATTGGACGAGGCTGTAAGCCGTGTCCAATTCAGGCTTTCCTCAACTCTTTTTTTTTTACTGATTATCCCCGGATTGGTCTGCATATAGTCCTATTACACACAAAACTAGCCAATTGTCCAAATATCGCAAGATATTTGTAAAATCGCGCGTTATTACTACTTCTTTTCCACTCATGTCAGTTAGATTGTAATATCTAATGATGAGTAGCCAAGGTATAAAAGTCATTGCATATTTTGGTTCAACGTTTAATTTGAAAACTTCAATAATTTTTCCATTTGAAGGTTTGTATACATCTATACTAGGGACATAAACACAACATGACATACATACCAAAACAACAAATTGGTTGTGCCTTTGCCAATGTAATTGCAACACGCAGAGCTGACTGCACGAGATTGGCAGCAACGGAAGATTTCAAACATATCTACGTGAAGATTAACAGAACCTTTCTCTATTTTGAAACAGTTTTTAGTGTAATAGAAAAATCCGAGCCCCAGATGGGACTTGAACCCACGACCCTCCGTGATCTAGTCGGATGCTCTAACCACTGAGCTACTGGAGACTCTACGGTGAGCAATTGTGGGCCTCGACTGGAACCGCATCGCGCGGCTACACAGCCAAGCATTGGTAAGCACCTGTGAAAACTCACTAACAGCATCACGCTGTCACATTAAGGCATATCAAGATGCGGCCAACCAACCTCCAAAGTGAGCACGTAAAGATGAAACAGTTTTTAGTGTAATAGAAAAATCCGAGCCCCAGATGGGACTTGAACCCACGACCCTCCGTGATCTAGTCGGATGCTCTAACCACTATTTTGCTCTAAGCTCTATTTTGCTCTTTATTTCTGTCATTTGGTCTCTATTTCATAAGAGTACAGTCATTTTTACATAGTTTAAGGTATCAACAGATGTTTGCAAACGAGACTCCGAGCGCGACGCTCAACGATCTTGTCTGAAAATGCCCGAAATTATTTGAAGAGTCATTGTGAAGACGAAACGCCGGAAACCAACCACGTAGTTATTGTTGTTGTTTTTTAGGTATTTAGTCCTTTTAAAAAAGGTAACCAATGGGAAGAGAGATTGGTTAACTTGAACTCCCAGAAGTGATTACTTTGAAAATGCTCCCAACAATATGCATATATTATCCAGGAAACAGGTAATGAGAATACTCAAACTCATCAGGTAGAAATTCGAAGTTGTTATATCAATATAGCATCGAATTATTGTATTTACTTTACAAAGAAATATGTAGCACTTAGAGGGGAGAGGTAACAATCAGACCTTAGGAGTTAAAGGGTTTACCTTCCCCCTACCCCACCACTGTATCCAGCACTTAGAGGGGAGAGGTAACAATCAGACCTTGTGAGTTAAAGGGTTTACCCTCTCTCCACCCCACCCCTGTTTGTAGCACTTGGAGCGGAGAGTTAACAATAAGACTTTGGGAGTTAAAGGGTTTACCTTCCCCCCACCCCATCCCTGTAAGCAGCAATTAAGGGGGAACAATCAGACCTTGGGAGTTAAAGTGTTTACCTTCTCCCCACCCCATCCCTGCCCACCCCACCCCTGCCCACCCCACCCCTGTAAGCAGCAATTAAGGGGGAACAATCAGACCTTGGGAGTTAAAATGTTTACCTTCTCCCCACCCCACCCCTGTTTGCCCATCTTCTTTCCTTAGGATAAGTCAGCTAACAGCCTGTACTTGAACATTCACGCGATTTTCTTCTTGAAAAATGATAAAAATAATGAGGAAAACAAACGAAGGAAGCATTTTTCTTTTAAAAAATACACAAAAAGAAAAACAATAAAAATATAATTATAATAATAAAACAACTAACACCGCCTAGGATGGTATAGCTCGAATATATTGAGTGTAATGACTTAATATTCGGGAAAATATTCGACTGCCGGACACGGAGTATTTTCAATTTCCTGTCCAGAAGCTCGCGGCGAGCTTCAAAGTTATGAATACCGGCATACCGGTTGCCGAGCTCACAAAAACTCACACTACGGTGGAAATAGTGAAGTTTTCAGCCATATAAAGAAGGCTTTGTTATTATTAACAGAAAATTAAAAAAGAAATTGACTGCCGGACACGGAGTATTTTGAAAACACTGTTCGGCTGCCGGACATAGACTCAGCGTATAAGGTAAGTGCCTTGAAGTGCAACTACTTGCATTGATCGATTTTTTTATTCCTTTAAAAACAAAGAAGTGTTTCATGAAAAGTGAAAACTTTAATCTTTTTATTTGTAGAAATTCACTACAGGCGACTGCTATTAGCTGAATCGCTGGGGTAAGCATTCGACTGAAAGTTTAATAGTTGATGGAAATATTCACTGGAGAGTTGTTGAACGATACATTGGTGAACAATCCACCTAGAACTCTTACTGCTAGATCATCAATGCAGTTATTCATTGATGTTGTGTTATTGCCAACTACTGATGGAAGTGCAAGGCTGTTGACATAAATATCTCGCAAAGCCTTTAGTGCGTGGACCGTCGCTGGCGTAGCTGTGACAATCGTAGTAGTACGAGTAAAAACCCAACCAACTTGCTTGACATCCTTTCTTGTTTTTCTAAAAGATTATGGCTGCAGATGGATATTGAACCCGGGTAGGTGTGACTTGTTAGCTCGGAGATTGTTTTTTCTGGGCCGTGTTCACAGGATTTTCTCGCTTTCGGGTTGTCTCGAGCGAAAGAGGTTTTTCATGCCTCTCCAAGAGTTTAAAGTTCAGTTCAAAACTAGGAAGAACCTCAAGCTCACTTTGAAAACGCTTTTTTTGTTTTTGCTCTTAATAGAAATTGACAATGGTTTTGGAAACATTTGAAATTGACTTAGAAACCAAACTTTGTAACAATTTATTTGACGATAGTTTTTGTTCTTAGTGACGTAGATGCGAAATAATTTCACTTAGTCTCGTTTTCAACTCGCAATTCCACGCTAAATACCTCGCTTCGTTAGCCAATCAGAATGCGAGATTTTATTCAATGATGCGATTCTACTAAAATTGTGTTATCTCACTCGAACCACTGTATCTCGTGAACTGTTGGGACGTTGGAAAAAAATATTTGGCAGGTTCTTAACTTTTCTTTTTCTAACCATTTTCAATGCATTCCCGCAGTAGGGTACGACTAGAACGGAACATATGCGAGCCATGCGAGTAGTCCACCCAATAAATCCCACTCATCCCACCCCAGGGGAAGACATCCATCACACAGTAATCTCGTGCGTGGGAAATTAACGTCTCTTACCCCTAACCCTGTAGGAGACGGGACCTCCATTTATTCGTCCCTATCCGAGAAGACTACAATATCTAACCATTTCTTCAACTTCAGAAAGTTAGCATATTCTCCTCAATTATTTTAAGACCTTGAGTGTTGGTCCGGCCAGGGCTTGAACTCCCTCGACCTCCCGCACAGCAGTCCAGCGCTCTATCCATTGAGCTAACTGGGAGGTGGTTAGCTAAGACAAGTGATGGGCTCCTGGTTATGACTAATACCAGTATGTACACAAAATAGTTAACGAGCTTAAGATCCGACGACGGCAGACATCTGGGACGGCAGACTTGGTCGAGGGGGCTTGGGGAGAGATCGCCGTTGCAATGGCACGAAAAATAGCCTTAAGATAACGCGCGCGACGGCGGCTTGACTCGCTCTCCTCTTCGAAGTTTAGGAAAAGCAATTGCTACCTATAGAAAGGTTCGTGGATCATGTTTGATCGAAAGTTTCGATGATGGTGACATTCAGAAGATGAATTTTTACTGTTGAATGATGCCAGCATTTCAAATAATCTCGATTATCCCTACCAGAATTCAAATATTTTGACTAAGAAGGACTCGACGGAAGTGAGTGCTTGGCAGAGATCGTTACCGAAAATGGGACATACCTATTCTCGCAGACGTAATGGGGCTGCTTGATTCGTATACATGTGAACAAGGGACTCTAACGATGGAATTGAATGCCTTTCCCTTTTGTTGAGAAGATTAGCGTACCCTCGTTGGTATTCGTAAGTGACCTTTTTAAACACGGGAAAAGTCTGAATCTAAGCATAGACATGTATGCAAAGCAGCATAATACAGGTATAATCTTATCATGATAAACCAATTTCTTGAAGCAAACTTTTCACGCTTAATCAAGGACGTTTTTTATGGCTGAAAAACATTACCGAAACTGTTGACTATGAAAATTTTCTCAGATGAACCATAGTGGTCGGTTAGACTCCAGAAAAGACTCCTGGAATAATATCATGGCCATCAATTTATGTCCGAACTAGTGTACGAATTTTCCATCGAAATAAAGAGAAATGGTGAAATTGTAAAACTTACTGGGTTGCTTTTTTACATCGAGCTAGTTTTAGTGACGAACTATTTATGAGAAAGGCAAACGAATTATTTAAAATTTCCATGAACAAATCGTTTATTTTTGCTCAGCCATTTCACAGACATCCTCTCATAATAATAAACTGTTAAAATTGCCAACAATTTTCGCCCAAAGTAAGTTAAAATGGCGTTATTTTGCTAAAGTTTACTCACGTTTTAGCCACGACGGCAAAATGGCTTTCTTAACGTCACAGACAAGGCCGCTACGACGGGAAACCTCACAACGACGGCAGCCGGAATTAATTCTGGCGGTAACTTCACTTCCGCTTGCCGTCCCAGGTGTCTGCCGTCGTTGGATCTTAAGCTCGCTAGTATCAAATTCTGGAGGGTACCATGTAGACTCAAATTTTGATATTGCTTGGATCTCACATGAACACGTTCCCAAGATGAAAATCCCTTATAAGCCGCGTGACATCGAGGCGGTTAAAATCGCTGGCTAAAATAAGCGCACAGTTCGGGTAAATAGATTCAGCCCGGGCCAGAGAGTTAAACAAATGCTCACGGATGTTGATATCTGCTCCAGGGGGATGACTTTATACAGCTACTATAAGACAAGAGAATCCTCCGCTTTGAGGCGTCATTTTCCTTGCCGCTTTTCTTTTCCAGAACAACCTCCAAAAACTTGGTACACCCCCTAAAGACTTTCAAAAGTTAATTTTCTTCCTAAAACCTCTGGAAATAAGAAAATGCCCTCGGCGAAAACAGAGTTCCTCGGCTTTGAAAGTCAGCCTTTATTAATTTCCGGTTCGCTAAATTTTAGACCTAGGACACTTGAGCCCGCGTTGTTAACCGCATACCTTCTGACGTGAGCTATTTTATTTATTCAGCTCTTTCGCGTTCAACCAAGGTCTTCCTCTTCTCTTTATGTTTTTTGGTTTTATTTTATTTCAGAATGCGCGGAGGTCTGATGAAATATAGAAAAATGTCCATTTCTCGTCTTCTTTAGAGCCACCGAGGGAAACTTTATGGAGAAATACAGCGTCCCGCCATCGTGATAACGTACACGTTCATGACAAATGACTGGTGATAGGATAGTTTCGAGTAGATCAGCCAGTGTATCTACAGAGGATGTCAAATTGCTCAAATTCCCGTGAAAGAAGTTGCAGCACTCGGAATCTGGATGGTATGCACACGATTTGAAGACGATATGTTTGTAGTTACCTCAAGCAGCCCTCCACAAAGGCTGGTCAATTTTTTTAAAAGATGACAGCCAGAGGTGAGATATCTCTTCGGGATATTGCTCATAACATAATATTCTTTCCAAGCCTTGCACGCTTCGTTTGTCTGAGACCAAAAAAATGACCGAAACTGTGCCGAGATAAATAGTCTGTTGGTGTGTTCACATTCACTCTCTGGGTAAATTGAATGTATCAAAGTCAAGATAAATGATGTCGCTATATATGGTAGAAGTACCAATCTGTAATGTTGTATTTAGCTTGAGATACAGAAATCAACACTTTACTCTCTTTTTTGAATGTTTTTGCATGGGAATGAGGCCCCAGGCCTCAAACAAGCAGCCGTTGTTACCGTGGCAACAAGAGTGCTGCAATCATTAAAAAGAGCATTTTTGTGCATTCCCCCTGAGTGCCTAACTGAGTGCAAGGTTTGAAGAGGGGTTGAAAATTTTCATTTCCCAAGATGTTTGATTCTTACAGAGACTTGTTTTTATAAGCATTTTTAATTGGAAAATTGATATCTGTAAAATGAAATAATCCATAAAAATTAATGTTCTGGTATCCAGCACTTGAAGAATCTAACTTCAGTGCTTACACTGATTTTCTTTTGGCATTTCCTATATCTGAGTAACCTGTAATACACTTTGTATTTCCTATGCAAAATCCAGCTTTGGAATTTTTTTTGATTTAATTAATCTGTCAAGATGATTGTAAATCCCAAGAGAAAGTAAAAACAATAATTATCTTTGAATAATTGCAAGTAATGATGGACTATTCTAAATAAGTGATAAAAGAATCCTTGAAATTGTTGATCAGAAAACAGGCCATTTTAAAAAAAATTAATGATTACTCTTTAATACATGATAATTTTTCTTCTAGATTTATGATGTTGCAGAATTTCTTAGAGGAGATTTGAAGACCAAAAACCAACACATTCTGATAGTTTACAAAAAGATTTTTAAGCAAATGGCATCAAGCCAATCGATAGCCATTCCACCTAGTGAAAACAATTCTTCATTGAGGTTAGCTCTCCAATCATCTTCCATTCTCAGTACTTCTCCAGTTTTAAGAGTGGATACAGCACCCCAAGTGGGAGGTAACCTTAAATCTAAAACATCTATGGGATGTGTAGAAAGCCAGCCAGTCACGACGCAGCATCTCTCAGTACAGACAACCAGTCTTCATTGAAGTGCCTCAGACCCTGATCTCCGACATCTGAGGCATGAACACAGCAGCAAATTGTATTCAGGGTCAGCTAGTGATATTGGAGCTGTTTCTACAACTCCTAGGAGCAGGCGACTCCTTCCGCCACCTCCACCTGGTCATCAATCAATGATCGTGCAGTCTAGTTCAAGCACAAGACTGAAATCGGGAAGTGTTGCTAAGCAAAGAAGAAAGAAACCATTGGCTTTACAGTAGATGAGAACTAACAATGACTATGATGAATTAAATTGTAGCTCTAGCAGTAGTGAACTTGAAATTTCTTACCAGGATTCATCAACTAGTTTTAACAGACAAAAGTCAGTGGATTCCGCTAGTGGTCCATATGGGAGGAGTCATTACGGAAGTGACAGTAATGGCTCTGTAGACAGTGGGGAAGAGTTGGACTATAATTCTGATGATGGAGGCAATTATTCTGCTAACAAGAAATTCGAATTGATGGAAATGGACTTATACATCCTTTCAGAAAAATCACCAATGTATATGCATCTTAAAAGCGCCTGGAACAATTGCATTTCTGTAAGTTCTTTTTTTTTTCCTTTTTAGTAAGCTGTGTGGGTGTGCATCATGTGTGTTAACAAAGTTCTACATGCTCCTTTTACTGAACTTTAACTCTTTAGACAAAAAAATGGGAAAATCAATGGTGACTGGTAATTTTGTTTCGCATTCGTCCCAGATTTTGCGAACATTTCAGTAAATTCAAAGATATCTGTGATTCAAGGGTACTGATTTACTAAGCAACTGAAGGACTGGTAGTGAGCCAAAATTACTGTTGAATTCTTTAACAGTGAAAATTGAAGTTTCCAAATATACATGTAGCAAGTGATTGTTGATCATCACAGAATTGTGGGATGTGTTGGCGGAGCATCCACTTTCTACAATAATAATAATAATAATAATAATAATAATAATAATATAGATCGGGGGACTTTTTCAGACTGCCTGCGGCAGTTTACAATTAATAAAGGAGAAATTTTTACAGATGCCCCCTCCCCCCCTTCCCAGTAAACAGGGCAGACCACATCACAGTAATCTCGTGATGTGGGTTCTTTAACGTCCCCTGCCGAAATTAACTAATTGATAGGTGCAGGAGACGGGACCTCTGGCTTTACGTCCTATCCGAGAAGACGAAGATGTGAGTGAAGCCTCTTGCTTAAGGACACAACGTCAAGCCCCAGCCAGGACTTGAACCCGGGCCATTTGACCCAGAGTCCAGCGCACTCACCACTGGACTACTCTCGCCTCACGAGACAACCTCTATAATTATTTGTCTGAAAACTTTGGGACAGTTAGGAAACAGTGAAAATGGGAATCATAGGGGCTTTTCCCGACATGTACATATGGAAAACAGGCTTCAGCACAGAAAATGCCGTTATGAGCAACCAGTTCAGATTATGGCAGTTTGGGCTTTTTCGAATGAAAGAGCTACACGCTGTACATTGTGTAGTCTTAGTAAACTAACCCTCATGTCTCAAGGGCTTACAATAAGTTTGAAATTTAGAGCTATAAAGATATAAGGGGCCACCAGGTTATTGTGGAGCCATGTTGTTTTGTCAGATTATGTGCAAGACTGGGAACTAATCAGATTATATTTCCTATGTGTACACTGTTGGCATTAGAAAAATTACAGTGAGTTAACCTTTCTGCACATTTTGAAAATGAACTTGATTCACACATGTAAAGCTGCTTTTGTAACAGTTTGTTTTCCATTCTTCTTAAAACTGGGAAACAAATTTCTGCTGAACATATTTCAGGATCAACATTAACTTTTCAACTTTATATATTAGCCAAGTGACAACTTAGATGTTACAACTGTTTCAGTTTCTTTACTAGCCAAACTGGCAAGTGGAAATCAAACACCACTAGCCAAAACTGAACTTCTACTAGTCTGTGGCTAGTTAGCTACCATTGATGTTGAGCCCTGAATTTTCTTTGAGAGTCTCAGTAATAGAGGGATTTTCAACTAGGGATTTTGATAAAATGGGGTAATTAAAAGCTAGCCATGTAAAGGTGTTACACTAGTCAGGTGTTTTGGTTGGCTTAACCAGCACTGTTTTTACTAGCTTCAAGTGATGAGCAGACAGGACATGTGAATCTTGTTGTCAAAACTTAGGTCCAAAGAAAGAAATCTCTTGCACATGATACCTGTGTTGTACACTTGTAATGTAAATAGTTTTTAGGGTTAGTTGATTATAAATTATGATTGCCTCTCTCTTCAGAAATCTACACTCCGTCACGGTCGAAGGAGGTCCACACCAACTATACCCACTGGATCAAACAAAGTTGACAAGTAAGTATTACATACATTTATTTAATAACATGCTGATATTCAAAAGTTGGGGACAGAAGGTCTGTCAAATAAATGCAACTTGGTCAAACCACTAGTTGATTGTTGATATTCCTTTTATGCAATTGATGCTGATTTATCTATTTACATGTATTTGTCGTTTGAGTTATGTCTTTTTTTTTCATGTACAATTCTGTTCTCTTTTTCATTTAAGTACATGTAAAAACTCTCCTCAGGAAACACTTTGCTAATATTTAAAACAGGTGCATTTTTATTACTAATACAATTTGCAGCTGTATTGCCTAACCTCAGGTCACTGTCCAGTTTTAAGAGAACCCGGCTTGTGTGGAGCAAACGGCCCACAGCAAAACAAAAATTATGAATTGAGGGCTCATGGCTACTGAATATTAGTTAGATTTGAGTCCTTAATGTTATTCTCATATTCTTTTTCAGTTCACAGTTATTGCACCTGTTTAATCAGCTGAAGACAGAAATCCTTCAATTGCATATCATGGAGAAGACATTTATTCTCATCCAGGAGCTTTTTACGGCCGCAGAGAAGAGTTTTAACTTAAAAAAATACTTTTGGAAGGTACGGTACACTACCACTCAGATGTAAGTTAACAACACAGACACATTTCATATGCTCAGATGCACGATAGTCAGACTTGCACATACGATTTTTTTTTTGTGCTTGCACGGACAAAAACGAATGCACGACTTTGTTGTTCAGAGCTCTAAGTTTCCTATGTGTTACATTGTTGTGTCAAGCAAAGAACTTTTCGGCTTGAAAAAGGAATAAATTGACAATGAAAAATTTACACGTCAGTCAAAAAAGCTATCATGCTACACGTACACATGTCGCATTGCTGTGCAAATTTATCGAATAACGAGCAGTAGCAGTAGATTTGCTTGATCTGAGCTGTTGATAAATCGGACGGAAAGGAAAATGTTACTCATAAAAGGCATTGAAGCACTTGTACCATCTAGGGAATACTCACTAATATGCTTCCCAATTTGTTCATTGCAATCGCACTTCCTTGAATGTTTACGCACCAGACTGTAAACAATAAAGTTGACATTGAAGGTAGTCTGAATAACAGCCCATTGTTTTAAATTATGACTTTGCTTTCAGTTGACAGTATGAGGGGGCACTGTCCTGCTCGACCATTAGAGAAGAGTATTTTGTAACATATGGTGCAAACTAACCCATTATATGGCTGGAATAGCATCCAGTATGGTGACGGTGGAACATAATCCTCTTCTCTGATTGGTTTTGCACCATAGTGCCCCCCTTACACTACATGTTTTATGGTTTCCTATCTGGATCCTTGGCTTCAAATATTGATTGCAGTTCAACTTAAGTCAGCAGATCTCTTTGTGTTCATGGTGGGTCAACTACAGCAATACATGCCTCAATCCCGCAGCCAATCATCGCAAAAGAAAGGATAAGCTTGAGTAAGTGTTATTTTCATATCACCCATGTTGCTCTGTGCAACATTTTGAAAATTAGAATAATTACACTGATGATGAAAGATATTTTTGCGCTCTGATTAGTCAGGGATTGTGATCTATCTGGCTATAATCACCTCGCACGTGACAATTATACTAAGCAGGGGTGCTACATTTCAAAATGGCTGGCTCCTATCTGTCAATGTTACTAAGAAGGTGATGAACTCGACAAAGGAACCTTGCGAAGAGCACAAAAGATGCTACTTATAGTTTGACTTAAAACTTTTGAAAGGTGCAGTGTAGGATATGAGGGTAGTGCATATTGAATCCAATAAGCCTGGGGAAACTGGTTGCGGCAAATGAAAAATAACCCTATGAGGGCTGCATGAGATTATGCGAGCAGGGGTTGGAAAAGCGAGCTGCGACTAAAACTAGAAAGATACAGGGTTCGTACGCGTCTTGAAAATCCTTGAATTTCAGGAGGCCAATTTCAAGACCTTGAAAGTACTTGAATTTTGTTTAGGGTCCTTGAAAGTCCTTGATTTTTTATTGAACAACATCGAAAAATATCTGCTTTTGTTTTGCACCATCGGTAAACCCAAAACATAGTTGTTTCTCGTGGTTTTGAGGTAAAATTGTCATTACAAAAAGTCCTTGAAATTTCTAAGTAGGGTCCTGGAAAGTCCTTGAAAAGTCCTTGAATCTTTGGCCTGAAAAAGTGTATAAATCCTGAAGATAGAAATAGAGCGACAATCACGTTGAGAAAATGCTTAATGCTGAGTTGGGTCATGCGGAACAGAAAATATTTGCTCTCCTGTAACTCAGTTCTATTAGCGGTTGAATTTCTTTTTTTTTTTTTGGCAAATTAAATGCGCTTTGCACTGACGGTGTTTATTCTAAGAAATTGGTCAAAGAGGGCCCAGTGGACCCCTTTTTCCAACTTAAGGGGGGATACAGGGTGTCTAGTCTAGTCTGTATGGTTGAGAAAGTGAGAAAACGAAGAAGACAGCAAATGAGACCATAAGATGTCAAAGAGTTCAAAGTGAGTTTTATTTCTTTGGAAATTATTTTGGGCCCTCAGCAGCTGTTTTAAATAATCTTGCTGTCACTTATACAAGTACTTTCTTTCCAAAAAAATATGGTCATTTAAAATAGCACTTTTCCTGGCACAATTATTTGCTCCCAATTGGACGTAAATTTTGTGCGGTAATTTCTTTCGATTTTCGGAAATCCCACTAATCCCCCTCTGGAACTTTGTACTTTCAGGTTTGGTTGAGATTTCTCTTTTAATCATTTGCAGCTTTGTTGTGGTGTTGTTGAAGACACTTGTATGTCTGTTTCGTGAGACAGACATTCTATCCACACGATTGATGGTCATAAGTAAGTTGGTGATGTTGAGGCATCTTAACTATTGTAAGTGACTACTTTACAACAACCTTTATCACATGTTTTGCTGGAAGATTTCAAGGCCCCTTCAGGTAGGCACTTAACTCCAGTTTCCGTAGCAATAATTATGAAGTGACGAGAGTAAAGTGTCTTGCCTAAGAACAACACAATGTTCCTGGCCATGCAGGGCTTGAACCTGAACTGAATATTCGCCGAGCTGAATCTCACACTTGAAAACACAAACTACTGCCTGCAAGCAGGCTAGTGAAAATATTATTTGTACACAAGTCACCCTGTTAATTTTCCAGACACTGGCTCAGTTGAAGTGCTTTCTTTTTACACAGGACAAGCTATCAAGGATCTTCTCAAATGCATTGTTCTTCATCCTTTAACCACATCACAGCAACCAGTTGGTATCTCTCCAGCAGCTCAACTGTTGTTGTCAGGAGCTGACAAGAACATGTTTACAGTGGGAGATAGGGAACAAGAGGTAGGGTTATTTTCAAATACATCTACAAGGGTGCACTGTTGCTACAGTCTATCCTAGTTGTATCACAAAAAAAATTAGCAAGGACACAACTAACAAGTTGTAAGTCTACTAAACTGCGCATGGCCGAGCCAACTTGGGCTCAGGCCCCATCCTATATAGTGACTCCTAACCTTTTGGGTGATGAAGTGTTAACGAAAAAAAATAAAATATAATGTGTTGCAGATGCTCTTTATCAAAAACCCAGGGACGTTTTGTGTTGTCCTCCATTTATATCCTCTGCGGGTTCACTTGATGGTGATTTTCTGTATGTGGACTCCTGAGTTCTCATTAGAAGGCAGGACCTCCAAGTCGGCACCAGGATACTTAAGTATCAGTACCTGCTCACCTTTGCATGGGACTTAAAGGAATCCAATCCTAGAAATAATTTCTCGCCAAGTAATTCTCATAAGGATGCCTCTGTACCAAAAATGTAATGAGACGTGCTGTTATCAGTTATATATAATGTACTTTCTGTTTCTTTTCAGACTGATAAACTATTGAGAGAAGTTTTGGACAATGCTACTTCGCTTCTGTTTGAACTGATGTGTGCTCTGCATCAGGTTAGGTTTGAATACCATTAACTCCTGACTAACATCTCATTTCTCCTGAAACTACCTCTCCTATATTGAACTTTTAGGTGATGAGAATGAAAGAAATGATCACTATCAAAAGAACTTCCTGATTGTCAAACAAGTTCTCCTTGCCAGTATCACAGGAGATGTATAGAGAAATGGAGAACATAAATATGGATGTTATGCGCAGTGTTGTTTATTAAGATTTTTGTTTCTTTACACGTTTCCTAAGCTCATGACAAGGAGAATTTGTTAAACAGTCAAGAGCTTCTTTAGTTGGTGATCATTTCCTACATTCTCATGACTCTAATATATGACTCAGGGATGACATCGTAAGGAGAAATCAGGTGCTAGTCACTCATTATTAACTTTGATGCAGGGTTGACCTTGTAACTCATCCTTATATTCTTATAGTGAACAATGTTTAGTAACTGGACTGAATTTATGATAACTTTATGAGATTATGTTTCTTGTTATTTCAGGCCAACTGCTTTTCAGTAGAAGACAATGTCCTAAACATTTTTCGGCTCATAAAGATTGTTGAAGCTCAAGAACAAGCAGTAAGTATTTCACTTGAGGACATCAAGTAATTTGCTTGGTCTTTCAAAAATTGCTTGTTTGAGGGGTTCAGGCTTTTTAGGTAATTCGAGTGTTTAAATTCAATCTATATGAGCTCAAAAATTTCAAATTCACAGACAAACCTTCCTTAACTCTTTCACTCCCATGATCTCATTAGTAATTCTCATTACTGTCAGCCAAACAATTCTTATGATGTTTGATCGGAGAATTTGGTATTGGATCAACTAATTAGTTTTTTTGTGTGGCTTACACAAAGTGTAAACTGCACTATGTCATGATCCAAGTTATTTATTTGATACCGGTAGTCTATTTGGGTTAAGGTAATTCATCGCAACACTGATATACATGAAAAATTACACTCTTGATTGGCTGAAAACAGCTAGATGCCTTTTCCATGTATCACTAGTGCAAAACTGAGTCACAAATGTAAATTAGATCACACTGGAAACCAATCAGACTTATGTCGTGACTGCGAGTTGCGTTACGCAAGTTTCTGTTTTCCGGTGATGACAGCTAGACGTCAAATTCGCCCGTTTTGAACTTTGAGTCCTTTGATATATGAGACGAGTAGGGGGAGTGTGAGAGAGTAGGGAATTGTGACAGCTAGGCGGAGTGCTGGGCCATTAAAACTGTTAAAATCAAGAAATTGTGAGTTTCTTTGTCGACGAAAACCGATTCCCGACAAAAGTGGCGACCCTGCCAGGACCGACTGAAGATATTCAAAACTTTGATATCGATTTGTACCCGTAAAAAACACAGCACAGCGCACAGATAACGTGTAAACAACATGTCAGAGCTGGAACAAGCGCTGAAGAAGATCGACTCTAAATTCCGGCTATTGGAATTTACGCGAGATGACGTCCCCAGAATTCAAGAAAAGAAAGATTTGAAGGCGACAGAGCGATTGCAGAAGACTTTGGAGAAACAGATCGATAGCGTTCACGAACAGATGGTGGAAATACAAGCACTGAAAATAGAGAAAGGAGAAGAACCGGACCACGTGCGTAAATGGAGCTTGGGGATCGAAAAACAAGTCGCAGAATACGAAGAGATAACTGAGGATGTTAGGAAAACCGTCAAGAACCTACGTGAAGAAGCCTCACGGGAAGCGAAATGGGAAGAAGAGAAGGCCGAAGAGGAAAATCGCAAGCGGCGTTATGAAGAAGAGCTAAAATTAGAGGAGGCGAAAATGCAGATTAAGAGAGATTTTGAGAAGAAAATGGAAGAAGATCGGAACAAGTCCGTGAAGGAAAGCGGTGCAAAGCTGCCAAAATTAACTATAACTAAGTTCCAAGGTACCCATTTGGATTGGCTACGATTTTGGAGTCAGTTCGACACCGAAATAGATCAAGCTGCCATTACGCAAGTGGCAAAGTTCTCGTACCTGAAAGAGCTCCTTGTCCCGAAAGTTCGATCTGCCGTCGATGGCCTACCTTACAACACCGAGGGATACGAACGTGCTAAGGCTATCTTAACAGCGAAGTACGGAAAACCGAGTGAAGTCGCCAACGCCCACATCCAGCGTATTATTGCTTTGCCTACTGTACAGGGATCGCAGCCAGCAAAAGTACACGATTTTTATGAAAAACTGGCCACAAACGTTCAAGCACTCGACACGATGGGAAAAATAAAGGAAATCAACGGTTATGTTAGAGTCACTCTGGACAAATTACCTGGTATCAGGGCTGACCTTGTTCGCTTGGATGACAACTGGCATGAGTGGGCGTTCCCTCAGATGTTGGAGGCACTTCGTAAATGGTGTGACAGGAATCCTTTAAACTCTTCCGACCAACCAAACAAGTCGCGAGACAGATTCTTCAACTCAAGGCAAGAAGATTATCGACAGAGACCGTGCGTTTACTGCAATTCAACCAGCCACAAATCTGTTAACTGTGACAAGATAGCGAGTGTCGGAGACAGGAAGAAGCATCTCAGTGAGAGAAGGTTGTGTTTTAATTGCACTGGCACAAGACACAGAGCTACAGATTGTCGTATTACTAGAGGCTGCCAGAAGTGTCATGGAAGACACCACACATCAATCTGTGACAAAGAGCCCCAACAGTTACTACTAGCTACATTTGAAGATGAAGTTGTTTACCCAGTGGTAGTCGTCAACGTGAATGGGATAACATGCCGAGCTTTATTGGACACAGGGGCCGGAAGCTCTTATGCTTCAGCTACATTGGTCAAGCACCTTGGGAAACAACCAGCCAGATCAGTGTTCAAGAAGATTGACATGATGCTGTGCTCAACCAACCAGAAAATTGAACAGTATGATGTCAGCATTTCAAGTATTCAAGGGAAATTTGAGATGACAACGATGGTGAGTAAGGTCGATAAGAGTGTCCTTCTATCAATTCCAAATCCCAGATACGCTGATAAGATCAAGACATTTTCACACCTCGCGGGTGTTACCATGGATGATGAAGATACCAAGCCCGAACTACCAATTCATCTAATACTGGGAGCAAGTGAGTACTCCAGAATAAAGACCCACACTAAGCCGAAGATTGGCAAGGCTGGTGAACCGATCGCTGAACTAACTACACTGGGGTGGACCATGATGTCGGCAGGCAAAGAAATGGGGCTAAACAGTGTCTACCTGACCAGAACGTCTTCAGTAGAGTATCAACAGCTGTGTAGTCTAGACGTGTTGGGCCTTCAAGACAGACCAGATGGAGATCAGCAGAGCGTGTATGAAGAATTTAAAGAACAGTTAAGGCGGAGCGACGAGGGATGGTATGAAACAGGTTTGCTGTGGAAACATGGTCACAAGCCGCTCCAAAGCAACGAGCATGGAAGTCTCCGAAGACTTGAAAACCTCACGAAGAAACTTCAAAGACAGCCCGATCTCCTCGCGCAGTATGACCAGATAATTCAAGACCAACTGGAGACGGGGATCGTTGAGAGAGTGACGTCAGAACCTGTAGGAAGGGAGTTTTACATTCCACACAAGCCTGTCATTAGAGAGTCAGCTGAATCCACCAAACTGCGAATTGTGTTCGATGCATCAGCGAAAGCTAACGAGAAGAGTCCATCATTGAACGACTGCTTGGAAACAGGACCGGCTCTTCAGAACCTCCTGTGGGATGTTCTAGTGCGAAACCGCCTGAAACCAATAGCTCTGGCCGGCGACCTAAAGCAAGCATTTCTACAGGTGCGCATTCGGATGGAAGATCGAGATGCCCTTCGGTTCCACTGGTTTAAAGTGCACCTACACCCAAAAAATTTTTTTCGCTTAACGAAGTAAGCTTATTTTTTTGAGTATTTCTGCGCAAAAATTTTTTTATTTGCTCAAATCTTCAATTTTTTATGCCCAGTTAAAATACGGAAAATCGGCCGCCATCTTGCCCCACGACCGAGTTTAAAGAGGAATGGCTCTAGTGGGTAATGTGACGTCAAATCGAGAACACGAAAGTCTGCTTTTCACACATTTTCACTTGTTTGGGAAGGTTGTAGTCGATAATTGTCCGAAAATATGCCGACTAAGTGTGTTGTAGAAGGATGTAGCAACGTGCGAAATTTGCAAGAGGGTATCGCGTTCCATACAATCTTCATACAACACACGTAGTCAGCATATTTCGGACGATATCGACGACAATCTTCCCAAACAAGTGAAAATGTGTGAGAAGCAGACTTTCGTGTTCTCGATTTGACGTCACATTACCCGCTAGAGCCATTCTTCTTTAAACTCGGTCGTGGGGCAAGATGGCGGCCGATTTTCCGTATTTTGACTGGGCATAGAGAATTGAAGATTTGAGCAAATAAAAAAATTTTTGCGCAGAAATACTCAAAAAAATAAGCTTACTTCGTTAAGCGAAAAAAATTTTTTGGGTGTAGGTGCACTTTAAGAACAAAGCGACATCTGAAGTAGAAGTTCTCAGGTTCACCCGTGCACTGTTTGGCCTTGTGCAGTCACCTTTCTTGCTAGGAGGGACATTGCAGCAACACTTGGAGAGCCAGAGAGAAAAGTACCCAAAAGAAGTAGAAGACATCCTGCAGAGCTTGTATGTTGACGATGTGATAACTGGTGGAGAAACCGTGGAGGAGGTGCGCGCACTCAAGGAAATTGCCGTGGTAGTATTCGGAGAAGCCCAGTTCGAGCTACACAAGTGGCATTCCAATGCACCAGAGTTGGAAGTGAACTCAGCACCAGATGAATGCAACCAAAGTTATGCCAAGGAACAACTCGGAGTTAAACCTGGAGAAACAAAGATGTTAGGCCTACCATGGAACAAAACCGAAGACACGATTGCTGTAACCTTCCCGGAGTCACCCCCTGAAGTAACCAAGAGAGAAATGTTGCGATTCCTTGCTTCAATTTACGATCCACTGGGTGTCACATCACCAGTATCTCTCGTCGGAAAGCTGCTTTACCGAGAGGTGTGCGACCTGAACCAATCATGGGACAAAGAAGTACCAAAGTATATCGAAAGAAAGTGGAAACAATTCGAGAAAAATCTACCTGACCAAGTTGCAGTTCCACGCCCGGTGACGGCTTTCCAGGAAGCGATTGATGCCATTGATTTGCACGCGTTCGGAGACACAAGCGGGACAGGGACAGCAGCTGCCGTGTATGCTGTGGTTCATCAAGCAAGTGGCTCAAATCAAAGACTATTAGCAGCTAAAGCGCGCCTCGCGAAGAAGGGGCTAACTATCCCAAGGCTAGAACTGGTCTCAGCGCACATGGCGGCAAACCTTGTAGCAAACGTGAAGAATGCCCTTCAAGGACAGCCCGTGAAGTCGGTTTATGGATGGCTTGATAGCACAGTGGCCCTCCATTGGATCAGGGGAGGAGGAGGAAGTACCTATAAACAGTTTGTGGCAAACAGGGCACAGAAGATCAGAGAGAAAGATTTCATAGAATGGAGACATGTTGGAACCAGCCAGAATCCAGCGGACATCGGCAGCAGAGGCTGTGATGGAGACAAGTTACCCAGGCTGTGGTTGGAAGGACCGGAATGGTTGTCAGATCTCGAGCGCTGGCCACCTCATCTACTCACAGAACCAACGGAGGAAACGGAAGCAGAAGCGAAGTTAACTAAGGAACTCTTCCGGACTGCTGTAGAAACAAAAGACGAGCTAGATAACATCTTAGAGAAGCACAGCTACTGGACAACAATCCGAGTAACAGCATGGATCAGGCGCTTCCTGGATAACTGCAGGTTGAGCAAAGAAGCACGAACCCGAGGTCCTTTGACAACGGCTGAGACTGATAAGCAAGCACAGTGGTGGTTCAGGAGAGCACAAGAAAGCTACAGTGGAACAGAATATTTCAAGCAAGACCAGTTAAGACTCAACTTGCAGAAGAATGCTTTGGGGCTGTACGAGTGTCGTGGTAGAATACAAGGAAGCTATCCAATTTACCTTCCTCCAGATGCCCCGTTGTCAGAGAAGTTAACCCAGGACGCACATATCATGACGTTACACGGGGGAGTTGGTCTCACTATGGCTTTTATCAGGGGCGAGTTTTGGATACCCCGGCTGAGAAGTTTAACAAAAAGGGCAATTAAAAGTTGTTTTGGATGCAAAAAGTTCCAAGCCGCAGCATTTCAAAAACCACCTCCTGGAAACCTTCCAAATGACCGTACCTCTGGCTCAGTTCCATTCCAAGTAGTGGGCGTCGATTACGCCGGTCCAATTTCTTATAAAATCGGCAAGAAAAGAGGAGACGGGAAAGCCTATATTTTGCTGTTTGCATGTAGTCTCACGAGGGCCATCCACTTGGAGCTGTTGACTAACCAAACAGCTGAGGAATTCGTCAAAAGCTTCAAGCGCTTCATAGCAAGAAGGGGCAGGCCACAAAGAGTGTACTCCGACAACGGGAGAAGTTTCGTTGCGGTTTCAAAGTGGTTAAAAAGGATCATGAAGGACGAGAAGCTCCATGACTACCTAGCCCACCACCATATTGCATGGCAATTCAACTTAAGCAGGGCCCCTTGGTGGGGCGGCCAATTCGAGAGGATGATAGGACTTGTAAAGCAGGCCTTGTACAAGTCTATAGGGGGAGCCCACCTTACATGGGGTGAGCTGGAAGAGGTGATCCTGGACGTTGAAGTCACTCTCAACAGCCGCCCCCTGACTTATGTAGAAGACGATATCCAACTACCCATGCTGACACCCAACAAAATGATGTTCGGTCAACCCAACCTGTTGCCCGAAGATGATGTTGATTCGATGGAGGACGGGCATCTGAGGAAACGTGCAAGACATATTCGGCGCTGTAAGGACGTGTTATGGTCCCGATGGACAGGGGAGTATATCAAGAGCCTGCGAGAGAGGCACAATCTCAACCACAAGAAGGGAGGACCGCCTATCAAGGAAGGTGATGTCGTGTTAATCCAAAATGACGAGCGTAACAGAGGAAAGTGGAACCTCGGGATCGTGGTGAAGCTAATCGAAGGTAGAGACGGAGTCGTCAGAGGAGCAAGACTGAGAGCAGGCAAATCCTATCTGGAGCGGGCGATCCAACAGTTGTGCCCCATGGAGTTGTCCTGTGACAGGACTCAGAAACCTCAAGATCCAGTTCTTAACCCTACAGCTCGGGTGTTTACACCGAGGAGAGCGGCTGTGGCTGCTACAGAGCGCATAAGGGCTATTGCTGATCAAGAAGAACACTAAAGGAACGTTTATTCTCGTTTGTTTTATATTTGACACCTCCGGTATCAAATAGGGGGAGAGTGTCGTGACTGCGAGTTGCGTTACGCAAGTTTCTGTTTTCCGGTGATGACAGCTAGACGTCAAATTCGCCCGTTTTGAACTTTGAGTCCTTTGATATATGAGACGAGTAGGGGGAGTGTGAGAGAGTAGGGAATTGTGACAGCTAGGCGGAG
Source organism: Stylophora pistillata (assembly GCF_964205215.1). Taxonomy (NCBI): domain Eukaryota; kingdom Metazoa; phylum Cnidaria; class Anthozoa; order Scleractinia; family Pocilloporidae; genus Stylophora; species Stylophora pistillata. The sequence goes on from NC_142523.1 coordinate 31,511,242, forward strand.
TGCTGGGCCATTAAACCTGTTAAAATCAAGAAATTGTGAGTTTCTTTGTCGACGAAAACCGATTCCCGACACTTATACAAAGGAGTAAAGGCTGATAGTTTCGAAAGAAACTGTTTGGGGCTGCGTCGGTGGGAGTAACGAAATAATTTGGATATATCAACAAAGTTGAAATGGTAAATTGGCCACCGTAATGATTACAAAAGCTGACGTTTCGAGCGTTAGCCCTTCGTCGGAGCGAATAGAGGAATTGTGGGTTGTGTGTGCTTTTAAAGGTAGAAAATGGAGCTGCGTTATTGGTGGGTGCATGGCAACGAGAAAAACATGAATAAATTAGTGGAATGAAAAGTGTTCATTGATCCCTGTGGGATTGAGACTGCCGGTTTGAAAGATGAGCTTTTGTTCAAGATTTTTACGGCTTTCCGTGCTACCTAAGTGCAAGGAAAGACCGCAGATTGCCATATGTTGCTTAGAATGATTAGGTAAATTAAAATGTCTAGCGACTGGTTTAGATGTATCCTTGTCATTCCTTTCCACGTCTCGAAGGTGTTCTCGGAATCGGTCACCTAGTCTTCTGCCCGTTTCGCCGATGTATGTCTTTTTGCAATAAGTGCAAGTTATGCAATAGATTACATTAGCGGAGGTGCACGTGAAGTGATCGGTGATCTTAATGGATCGTTTAGGTCCCGATATTTTATCAGTGTTGTGAATGAAAGGACACGTTTTGCATCGCGCACGAGCGCATTTAAAAGTGCCTGGTTGCTCATTAGTCTGAAAAGAACTTCTGACCGAAAAATTGCCCAAGTTTTTGTCGCGTTTGAATGAAATGAGCGGAGGCTGCGAAAAGATAGTGCTTGTCTCTGGATCGTTTTGAAGTAATTTGAAGTTTTTAAGAATGCAAAGGAGGCTGTGCTGATTGATGCACCATTTAGCTGACCAAAAAAAACAAAAGCCTGGATAAATTTTAGGTATATTGAAAAAAAAAAAACAAAACTGCATTCCTGAGTAAGATTTTAGCTGAAGGCAAATTTTGATAGAATGTCAAGTTGACCATTTACATGACGATGTCAAGTTCACCTATTCATCTCATGTCTCCACATAGCTTGAATTTGGGAAACACACAGGCATGAAATTACAATTTCAATAATGAGAAAAGCTTAAAAATTCTGATACTTTAAATCATGATACTATTGTGCACTAGCTTACCTGTACATTGAACCCTGTTATGTTTGCGTCATCATATCTCTGATTACTGTTCCTGAAATCTATTATGGTGAAATTCTATCTATAATAAACTTTCTGTCAAATAAACCTCCCCGGTAAAATTGTAAATCTTATTGGGCTAAAATCTTATTAGCAGTGTCAGTGTAATGTACTACTCAACACATAATTCATTAAAATATTGCTTGTGTTCTGATCTTGTTATACACCTATTTTTTTTCCCTGAAATTCTTCCATTTGCAACCCCATATCTATACCTACCTTAACTGAATTTTTCTGTGTTGTTTACTGAAAATACAATCAAACCAAAATAAAATAATTATAATAAATGAAAACCTATGCTTACATGTATGTATTGTCGAAAACTAGTCATACATTCAAACCAAATCAAGCTCCCAATGGCTTCTGGTGTAGATTATATCATGCTCCTCATGTACTGGTACACAAAATGCCAAAAATATTCATATCATGCTTTCCTGGAGTTAATTTCACATCACTTGCCGTGGAAGAGAAGATTAACCTAGAAATTTCAGAACCCAATTCCACTTTGTTACGTAAACAAATTATGACTGAATCTATCAGGCCACTGTGTAATATAATGCTGAGGTTTTTTTCAGTACCTAAGATCTTCGTGTTACAAGTGTAACCTTTGTTGTCGAAAGGAGACCTCCACAACAAAGTTTGGCAATTAACCCTCAACCCTCAACTTTAATGAACATTTCAGCACTACATTGTATGCTAGTTATCTTGTTTTTTATCGATGAGCAAGAAAAATATTGAAAACTATCTAACAATAATCAGATTATTAGCTAGAAGAAGCTCATTATGACACCAGACACTAAAAGCAGCTAAATTGCGTAAGACACACATGTACGCATTGCGGACTTACTTTTCTTTATTCTCATCCCTTGTCTGCTTGATGTTGTATTGACATTGTAAGGAGAAATTCTGTCTCGGTCACTCATGGCAGTCAACGGGTTGAGGCAAAATAGAAGCAAACATTTAGAAAAGAATTCTCATTCCATGAATTATCGAAACAAAGAGAAATACAAACTGAGATAATATCATCGGACAAAAAGATTAACCAAATATTTTAAAGTTTATGCAACTGCAATTCGTTTCGAGGTAGCGAAAGGCACTTTTCCTGAACTTCTACCCGCTCTATTCGGAACGTGCAAAAACAGTTTTCCTTCTTTACGGCGGGGATTGACATTTACGGTCTATTCGTTCATACTTTGGTCAATCTGTGTTTTTAAAGGAAACGTTTCAGCTTGGTTTGCTGCCACTTAGAAAATTTGAGGAATTGACGAATTCAACAACGTTTCTTTTCCAATTGAACACGACAATACCCAACCGACTTAAAATAAGCAAAGTTCCAATAGTACGCGACCATGACCAATTTCATTTAGCAACTAAATTGTGAACACAAATTTTACATCGCCTGATGGTTGATGAGAACAACGGAAATATTCTAAATGCTTTACAGTTTGCTTCTTCGAGTCATCTAAAACTTTTAAGTCAAAACAAGACAGACTCGTCTTTTTCAATTTTTATTTTGGTTACAAACGCACATTTTCAGGCTACAGGCGAATAAGTTGGCCAATCAGATAGCAGAACTAGTGATGGAACGCCGGTAGATTTTTACTAACATCTGTTAACGTTGGTTAGTGCGTATCTTAACCCCTAAAACTTTTACAACATCAGTATGCATATTCTCCAGAGTGTTCTTTCTACATTTCTTATTGCGCTCCTTCAGTCGGCAACCATTATCCTTTATTCTCGTGACCTTAATGTTTGATTTAGCACCGACAATGTTGGGAGAAATTAGCTGCTGGTCAATCTGAATGGTGAAGGGTTAAGGGATCTTAAGAAAGACCTTAATCCAACGACAACAGCAGCGTCTCACAATCAAAGGTTGATATTCTTCCTTCTATTTTCAGAAATATTGTGTACAGAGAATCATGGAACGTTTAACGTTGTTAGTATGATCTTCTGGCCGATATCTCTCTCCCGCCGAAGTTGTTCTTCTTTACCGACAACTTTACCTGCTCAATAACTTTCTGGAATATGGTGCAGTGGTTGCGAATCAAATCCGAGTTGGATACGCAGAGGAATTTAGGTATGATAGTGCAGTAGACTATGAACAGTCTGTCCTTTTCGATGTAGTTCGTGGCGCGAGTCAAAAAAAAATCTTTTTGTACCATTTTTCCCGAAATTGTTGTTGCAGTTGTAATATTTGATAACTTATAGTAAGCTTTTTGAGATACTCAATTAAGGTTAATGATATAAAAAAAGATAAAGATACCAATTAAGGTTAATGATCAGGACTTAGAGTGTGTAGAGCAAGCAAAGATCTTAGGTTTGCAGATATCTTGCGATCTCACGTGGAATAATCACGTATCCGAAGTTGTAAAGAAAGTAAACAAGCGCCTGTATTTTTTGCGTCAGCTTAAGCGTGCACAGGTCAAGTCGGAGGAACTTTTGCTCTTCTATTTGACTTGTATTAGGCCTGTCACTGAATATGCATGCCCTGTTTATCATCATAGCCTCCCGCAATACCTTTCAGTAGATCTTGAGAGATGTCAAAGGCGAGCTTTACGTATTATCTATCCAGATTGTTCGTACAATGAGGCGCTTCTTTTGACTGGTCTAGTTTCCTTACACAACCGCCGCGAGTTCTTATGTGATAAGCTTTTTAATTCCATCCTGTCTAATCCCTCGCACAAGCTCTATAGCTTACTACCTCCCAAGAATGAGTGCGAAGTCAATTTAAGGAGTCAGCACTCTTTTACTACACGGCGCCTCCACACCATTCGTACTCGAAATAGTTTTATCCATCACTATGTCCATAAAGCAATGATGTAATATTGTTTTTCTCTTAATTATATATTTTTGTCTTTTTAATTAGTTCTTCTTAGCCATGTATTTTTTGTAGTATATATTTTATTGTAAATCAAACGTAATTCAGCCTGTGGCTGCAAGGTTTTTGATAATAAACTATCTATCTATCTATACTCTAGAAGGTTTATCAATTACAAAGGCTTGTAGACGAGGAAAGGGGAATTATTCAGAGGTTTATGAGAGGGGACATATCGGAGTGGTAGTAATCAAAAACTTACTTCACTGTCTTAAAAAAAGTACATGAAAATTAACACTGAAAAAAAAATACAAGACCAATCCAAAAACAAAACAAAACAAAACGTATACAGGCTGTTAAATTATTAGAAGATTTGTTTTGTAACGCCCAAGCATAAATGATAAACATTTAAATTACTGTCGTAGAGTAAATGATTAGGGGCAGAAGAAATGAAAGGGCAAATTAGACAGGTGAACCTTTAAATCTCTAATGAATCATTGCCATCAATATTTTTTGTTGTCTCATAAATGTTGCAGATATTACATCAGAAAGCCAGTGGTAAAGAAGAAACTTTCCACCAAGTTTCCCCTGACAAGTCCCATAATTGAACTACTGGAGAAAGTCACGGATTTAGTGTTAAAACAGCCATCACTTAGGTGACGATGGAAACATTTCTCGTTCCCTTTATCAAATCTAGTGTATAGGTATCATATTGAATTCTCTTTCCCATTGTTACCAGTTCAAGAAATCATTTTATTTAAGATAAGTCATTCTTAAAACAATTTTTGTATTTAAAACTGTTGAACTCTTGGACTATTTTTGCCGAACGTTCTCCAAAATCCTGCTCGACCATGCTCCTCTGTCCCAAACGTCACAGTCAGTCATAACGGGTCGTGAAACAATTGAGGACTCTGTATGTAGTATTTTAGTCGTTTTGAATTCTGTCCTCTGCATGGAAAGTCCACAGAATTTTGCGTAGAGTTGAGCCTGAAACAAATGAGATTTGTTCGAGATACCCCAACTGGGAAAAAAAGGAATAAAACTCACGAATTTTGAACTGACCTACAGTTGCTGTGGTTGTTTCCGTTAATAACTGCTTTTCCATAACGAAAAGGTGTAAGTTTACATTACTTTATTAAACGTAGACAGCCTTGGGGGTTCGACTTCATCTCAGAAAGAGTTCATGCTTGTTACACGGCTATCAACCGTGCTTAGAAAGCTGGTGTTGTAGAGCGCCGCACTGCCTTACGGGAGGTCAAAGGTTAAAGCCCTAGACCGTACCAACACTCAGGGTCTTAAAATAACTGAGGGGAACGTGCTGCCTTTGCTGTGACATTTGCAAATGGTTAGATGTTCCTGTCTTTTCGGATTAGGACGATAAGTCCTAGGCGTCGTCTCCTACGTCTTTTGTATATTGTTTAGCCGGGGACGTCCCCCGACTCAACAGTGAAAACTGCCTTACACAGAAGCTTGTAAACTATTTGGACCAAAGCAACGATCACGAAAGAATTGTCTTCTATGCAGCGGACTCGGGATGTTCAAGCACTGATGCTCTTTTGATCAGTGTTGCATCACCCTGATCGGCGCACCAAGTTAGTACTTATCGAGATGATCGGGGCGGTCGTACATCCGAACGATGGAAGGTTTCTCCATCGTCCAAATGGTTACCGATCTTTTGCCTTGGTTTCCAAAAATTTATGTTTATCTCTCGAGCTTCATTTGGGACGATTGGGGTGACACAGACGATCATTTCGGAAGGCCACCGTATTACGACCCGCCTTCATCATCCTAAACGCTTGCCAATTACTGATAACTGTCAAAAGACAAAACGATACAGACTTAAATCGAGAAACAAAAACGAGACACAGAACAAGAAAAACAAAGAAAAAATAATTTAAAACTGTTTGAAATGGCAACTTTTTTCTTGCCGGCCGTCGGCTGAAACAGTCTAATGACGTTACAAAACGTTGTTAATTGTCACCATAGGGCTGGAAGCGTCATGGGTCTCTCACTTAATTGGCTGATTTAAAAGAATGATGATATTATAATTCTAATTTTTGACCAACACAGATAGCAATATGTTAAATGCCGAGGGGCCGTGATCTTTGAAAACACTAAAACTACATGAGACTTATTCATCTATAGGGTAATTAATATTCCTTTTCTTAGGATGGTTGTTAATATTATACTATTGCATTTATCATCATCGTCATTATCGCAATTATTATTATCATTCTCGCTTTTTCTATCCTGACACAACAATCTTTACCATGCGCGTTTCTATCTATTTTCACGGGACATATTTAGAAATATTTTATTTCAGTAGTAATTTCTAGTTTGAAACGCCTTTAACGTTTCATGATTGAAGAAACCTTCACAAGCTCTATAATGATAAGATTCCGTATTAACTCTCGATATAACTTTTCCAACGTGTTGGTTTGAATATTATAACGTTAAGAATACCACAAATAATAATATGCTAATTGCAGAAGTTAATTTAGTTCTCCAGACGGTTGCAAGCCCACAATGTTCTTGTCCTCTTATTGGCTCGATTCGAGTTTAGGTTAGCGACATGTGTGATTATTGGATTCTGAACTACGTCCTTATGCAAAGTAAACAGCACAGTGTTCCTTTTTGTTGATTTATGTCACCACGGAGGGAATATTTATATTCAGCCACTTTCGACTTTGTTTAACGAGAATCTATTCATTCTCAGAGAAACGCCCTTGACAAAGGTAATCTTTTGTTATTTATTTTGGCTCCATCTGGAGTATTGAGAACATCGTTACTCGTTTTATAATTCGGTTGTTAAACTGCTGATGAGGTGCCGCGTATAATTAATCGTCGCCGACGATCATCATCTCTATTACTTCGATTCTGTGAAAATTTTCCCCATGGTTTTGCTCCTTTCTTTCGTTCTTAAATAACTCTTTTAAGCTGATTGTTTTTAAGAGGCATTCTTTAGTATTATGCAAATACTGATTCTAATTCTGACCAAGAAACAGCTTTGACAAACATAATATTAATGTTTTGTCAATACCATATCTCTGTGTATTAAGCATGTTTGAGCCAATATCTATTTTAGAGTAATTTGCTTCTGTATGCTTTATTTCAGATTAATGCTAGTAAAATGAGCGTCGCTTCTATGATCTTCTTTAGTTTTAGATCCAAGTGGTCGACTGAAGTTGAACTAAATTATATTCGAACGTTCACCTGTTTCTCCTTTTGACAAAAAGGAAATAACTGAAGCACTTCATCTTAAAACAGTTCATTAAAAAGGAAGAAAACCAAAACTAAAAAACAACTGAAAGGAAAAGAGAGATTAAAAAAAAACAAAGGAATGCAAAGTTTGTAAATCACTCGGCTGCACCTCGAGTTACACCAAATTTTCTCGTATTTTCCAAACATCCCGTGCGGTCTATTAGTGCGGTTCATTATTTAGCTGGCAGCGCCCGCAGGCAGGATGAAGCGATCGTGTGTTCTGATTGGCGACCCCTGCGGGAAAGACGGGGCCTGCTCAAGATTGCCCGCTTCTATAGCGTGCAAGAAATAAAGTGCGGGGAGCGGACCCACAAAGTTCGTGGCTTTTGGACAATGTCGGCAACACAGTGGAAGACAGTCAAAACAGTGGAAGACAGTCATTGAGCTAACCGCCTCCCGGTTAGCTCAATGGATAGAGCGCTGGACTGTTGTGCGGGAGGTCGAGGGTTCGAGCCCCGGTCGGACCAACACTCAAGGTCTTAAAATAATTGAGAAGAATATGCGACCTTTCTATAACATCAAGAAATGGTTAGATATTCTAGTCTTCTCGGATAGGGACGAATAAATGGAGGTCCCGTCTCCTACAGGGTTAGGGGTAGGAGACGTTAATTTCCCACGCACGAGATTACTGTGTGATGGATGTCCTCCCTGGGGTGGGATGGGCGGGTTAGGATTGATTGTAAAGCGCTGTTGATCTGTCATTGTAAATAGCGCTCTATAAATGATAAATTGTAATTGTAATTGTAAAACAAGATAAAAAAAAAGATAAAAAAAAACAAAACAAAACAAAACAAAAGCAAACAAACAAAAGCAAAACACACACACACACACACACACACACACACACACACACACACACACACACACACACACACACACACACAGAAAAAAAAGAAAAACCCCGACCAATATATCTAGCCATCCTGTCCGAACAAGCTTGATAAATAGCGTATATGAACTGTTCGAAAGTGTGCTTTATTTCCTAAATGATTTATCATTGTTCATTAAACTGTTACATTTGTTATTTTATTATTGCAAATATCAACATCACTATTATCAAAGAAATTATGTTTGACATTATATTGCATCATATTTCTGAGCTCTGTGAAAATTCCATGAGAAGTCTCAATTACCGTCGTTCTGAATTGTTTTAATGAGCTGGTTGCAAGTAGTATCTGTATTAAACTTTAACCCAAGCTGAACTTGTTTATTCGGAATCTACATCAGGTGGCTTTAGAAGACTGTGGCGAAAAAGTAATATACTTAATCAAAAGGTATTTATAAATCGATAAATCTCTATGCTTTAATTTTGTCAGTTTGATACGAGCCGTAATTTCTTAAATATACATTCAGTATTTTTTTATTGGCTCCACACGACATTTGTGAAAACAACATTTTAAAAAGACGAGATTTTTCTCTCCAATTTAATTACTTCCTGGAAATGGTTTCATCTATCCATAGAAATCCTTTAAGATCTAACAATTTCTTTCTCCCCCTTATTTATCGGTGGGAATGCTTATCTTGACTTCACGACACTCAGCAGGTAATTGTAGTTTTTGCTCTCCTCCACCAACTCCCCCCCTCCCCCAAAAAAAAATATGATAAATAAATTAAATAACCTTTTGACTCTCCACATAGATTGTCATGAATCCTCAGGCTGTTGTACTGCTCATGCTGGTAGCTGTTTCCTTCACATCTGCAAGTATGTTACTGTAATATTAGGTTATGTTTAGCTGTCACTGCTACCCTAATAAGTAAACAGAATATTTGTATATGAAAATTTAGCCTGCTAGAGAAAATTAAAAACAAATATTTCAACCCTATTCTGAACAGGCTTTTCTGGATCCGAAAAAGATCTTGGAGGACTCAACTTGTTACTTAAAAAGACCTAAAAACAACTCATTGTAATGTCTATTAAATTTTGACAAAAATGATTCACTCACTACTTGTGACGATAGGTCGAAATCAAATAACCATGTAATGCATAGTTTCTTAGGTTCCAGATCAGATTTAAGGGCCTCAAACCACTAATAGATCTACTTCCCCTGAAATTGATGAAAACGATAAAAATGAAATCAAATGATTATGACATTTAAGGAGCGAGTACATGTCAACTGATATAAAAGATGTGAGTTTATTTTGTATTTAGACGTATGCAAATAGTTTTTGGGTGATCTTCACCGATTGTTCTTTGGATTGTCAAGGAATTTTGACTATATAGATCTCAACACTCCATTTTTTGGATATAGCATGCAATATAAAAAGTTCGTTTAAGACCCGAACTGACCTTCCAATTTCTCTTTTCTTCGAATTGTTTGATGAATATCAGTGAGTGCTCTTGAAATTAATTATCAGCAGTAAAAGCTCGTCAAATTAGATTCAGCAACTCGAGAGAAATACTTTCAGGTTTCTCCTGAAGCAGAGTTGAATTGGACAAAGGATGGAAAGTTATTTGGTAACGCAAACATACTCACCATTACTGATCGAGCGAATTATGGAGTCGCTGGTCACTACGCATTCATTGTAATACGGCATTTGTTCAAATACTGAGAGGGGAAGGAAAGCAGCTTTTAGGATCAAATGTCACAGACTAATCTTATTTTATTTCTACTCTTTTAGTTATTCTCTTTGTTTTTCTGTTTTTCTTGTTTTATTATTTTTCACCTACTTTGAATTGTGTTTTTCAACTCTATGCCAAGTTCCTCCTGAAATCAATCCTCAGCTCAAGAATCAGTTGGTTGTATATAATTCATCGCTTCAGTTGAATTGCTTTCTAAGAGGTTTCCCTACACCTGAGGTAAACTGGACTAAGGATGGGGTGAGTCTCGGTAACAACAACACTCTCACGATTCGCCAAGCGAGGCTGGAGGACTCTGGCCAATACACATGCAGCGTCAAAAATAGCGAAGGGAGCGAGAGCTCGACTTTCTGGATTGAAGTGGTGGGAGGTATGGTTCTCACTATAAAAAGGAAAGAGCTGGCGTCCATTATCAATTAATTTTCTGTTAGATAAGGAACAAAGAAAGTAGTTTCTTAGGTTCCAGATCAGATTTAAGGGCCTCAAACCACTAATAGATCTATTTCCCCTGAAATTGATGAAAACGATAAAAATGAAATCAAATGATTATGACATTTAAGGAGCGAGTACATATCAACTGATATAAAAGATGTGAGTTTTCTTTTGCATTTAGACGTATGCAAATAGTTTTTGGGTGATCTTCACCGATTGTTGTTTGGAGTGTCAAGGAATTTTGACTATATAGATCTCAACACTCCATTTTTTGGATATAGCATTCAATATAAAAAGTTCGTTTAAGACCTAAATTGACCTTCCAATTTCTCTCCTCATCAAATTGTTTGATGAATATCAGTGAGTGACGAGTCATGATTTCATGTTCATTATTAGATTTAGTAACAGTGTGCTCGTTATAGTTTGTCAAAGCGGCTACCGGTGCATCATTATCTAGTGAGTATTTATAATTGAGGCTGGAAGGCAATTTTTCTAAAAGAAAATTCACCGTATTTAAACTTGCTAAATCAGAGACCGAAATTACAAAGAGATATATGAAAACAATCCTGAAAACATTATGAACTTGTACCTTTGTTACAACAGATCGAACAATTTGAGTACACGAAAATTACAGATTTGATGTAATGTTCTCACGGAATTGAGACCTTTTGCAATTTCTTCACCATCTTTGCCAAGCTAGAATTGGATACTATGAACTGAAGAAAACTGGTAATCTTGGGAAATGGTGGCATGGCTTGTTGGCATTACACCTATTTCACCTACTAACCAATAAGAAAAGGACGAAGAAATGAATGAATAGATAATCAAATCGTTATTGCCCCGTAGTATTGCTAAGATAGGAAAATATTTTTTAGTAAAAAAAAAAAAAAAAAAAATGTTTTAATGTCACATTGGGCTGGGATATACCTTCCTTTACCAAAAGTGAAGAAAACTGATTACGGAATAACTTGGATTGAAAATAGCTTTGAGATTTACGTAGTTCATGCTTTTATTTCGAAACAAAGTGTGAAGGGACGGGGGTGGAGTGTTAAATAGAATGGACAATGCGACCCTCTGTTTAACCTGGTGATCTTTTTACTTTAAGTCTCTCCTCAGATCATTGCGCCTCCAACAGACCAATCTGTTACCGAAGGATACCTTGGCAACTTTAAGTGCGTAGCCTCAGGTGTTCCAACACCAACATTTGTCTGGGATTTTAATAATGGTGACCTGCCATCTGGTATCCATCAGACTGATCAAGAAGGAGAGTCACTGCTGGAATTGCTACGTGTCACAAAAGAGATGGAGGGGACTTCCAATTGTACAGCAAAAAACAAACAGAATATAGCTAGTTCCTCTGCAGTACTGCGTGTTTATGGTAAGTTTATTAAAAAAATGATAAATAATGTTCTTAATTAGCATGAAGAAGAATATAAAGGTGAACAAATTAGAGATGAACGTGAAGATGAAAATAAAGATAGAGATGACAGTGGTGGTGAGAAAAGAGGGAAATAGGCGCTCAAGGGTTGAGCATTTAAACTGCTTCCAGACTACATATAACTTTAATTATGAACTCATGTGTACAGACAAATAGACTAAAAGATGGAATAGGAACAATTATTATTGAAGTTTCATTATCATCGAAGTTAGAATCTTCTTAAATCTGAGTAAGCTGAAGAGTCAATAGGGACGATATCAATCCTAAGTAACAATATTCTTGAGCCTATTACATTACTTAGGGATAAGATTTGTAACAAATTATTTGATTGCAGACTCCAAAAGAATCCACTATTTGACTCAACTGAGTAGATCTGAAAAGACTTTTAAAGCGAGGAAAAACTATAAGTAATGGCGCCATCATCGGTTGATGAATACGAAATACTTTAAAATATGACGTTCATCAGAGGACTAACGCTCGAAACGTCAGCTTTTGTAATCGTTACGGTGGCCAATTTACAATTTAAACTTTGTTGATATATCCAAATTATTTCGTTACCCCCACCGACGCAGCCCCAGACAGTTTCTTTCAAAACTATCTGCCTTTATTTACTTAAAACATGCTTGGTACATCTTAGCTGGGATATTTTAACGAAGATATTTCTGCTACGGAGAGATCTGGGAAGTTCAGAGTAGAGCAGAAGAATCTAAAAAGGAAAGCGAAACTCAAAAGCTATTTTTGCATGTGATACAAAACTTATCAATCTTGGAAATGAGCAAGGTAAAGGAAACACAACAATCTGCTTCAACTCCTGAACGAAATATGCTGTGAAATGGCGATGAAATGTTCGAAATAACTCCTTTGGATATTTACCTCTCTTGCATCTATTCACAGAGTAAAATTTGCAGAACATGTTAATTCGTAATGAGACTAGGTCAATTGAAATGTTCTGAAAACATTATTTAAAAGGCCACATCTGGATCGGTTCGTTTCCATACTATCGTTATTTGTTAGTTTGTTAGTTTATTTTGTGTAGATACTGCAGCTGTAACTTCCAAGTGACATAGGGCTTTTTTAATCAATTTTCTCTCTCCTAATGTAGGAAAAGCCTCTGCTCAAGTTGTTCCAGTGACAAATCAAACACTCACAGCGGGAGAAGTCCTCACATTGAACTGCAAAGTCAACAGGGAAACCGTCAACATAACATGGAAAAAAGATGGAGAATCATTCAAAGAACGAGCAGTTATATTTACCCGATTAAGTGAGAGAAGGAGTGAACTTGTTATTACTGATGTTGTGGAAGAGGACAGTGGTGAATATTCTTGTGAAGCAAGAAACAAGCTCGGAACTGTGGCTCACTCTTCTGTTATATTGGATGTAAAAGGTAAGCTGGTGTACCTGTAAGACCATTGCTTTAAACTTATCATCGAGGTTAGAATCTCCTTAAATCTGAGTAAGCTGAAGAGTCAAAAGGGACGATGTCAATCCTAAGTAACAATATTCTTGAGCCTATTACATTACTTAGGGATAAGATTTGTAACAAATTATTTGATTTCAGACTCCAAAAGAATCCGCTATTTGAGTCAACTCAGTAAATCTGAAAAGACTTTTAATGCGAGGAAAAACTATAAGTAATTGCGCCATCATCTGTTGATGAATACGAAATAACTCAGAATATGCTTCGTACATGTTAGCTGGAAGATTTTAACGAAGATATTACTGCTAAAGAGAGATCTGGGAAGATCAGAGTAGAGCAGAGGAATCTGAAAAAGAATGCGAAACTCAAAAGCTATTTTTGCGTGTGATACAAAACTTATCAATCTTGAAAATGAGCAATGTAATGGAAACACAAAAACCTGTTTCACTTCCTGAACGAAATATGCTGTGAAATGGCGATCAAATGTTCGAAATAACTCCTTTGGATATTTAACTCTCTTGCATCTATCCATACTTATTTAAAAGGCCACACCTGGATCGGTTCGTTTCCATACTATCGTTATTTGTTAGTTTGTTAATTTATGTTGTGTAGATACTGCAGCTGTAATTTCGAAGTGACATAGGGCTTTTAATCAACTTTCTCTTTCCTAATGTAGGAAAAGCCTCTGCTCAAGTTGTTCCAGAGACACATCAAACACTCACAGCGGGAGAAGTCCTCACATTGATCTGCAAAGTCAACAGGGAAACCGTCAAGATAACGTGGAAAATAGATGGAGAATCATTAAAAGAACGAGCAGTTATATTTACCCGATTAAGTGAGAGAAGGAGTGATCTTGTTATTACTGAGGTTGTAGAAGAGGACAGTGATGAATATTCTTGTGAAGCAAGAAACAAGCTCGGAACTGTGGCTCACTCTTCTGTTATATTGGATGTAATAGGTAAGCTGGTGTGCCTGTAAGACCATTGCTGTAAACTTATCATCGAAGTTAGAATCTTCTTAAATCTGAGTAAGCTGAAGTGTCAACAGGGACGACATCAATCCTAAGTAAAAATATTCTTGAGCCTATTAAATTACTTGGGGATAAGATTTGTAACAAATTATTTGATTTCAGACTCCAAAAGAATCCGCTATTTGAGTCAACTCAGTAAATCTGAAAAGACTTTTAATGCGAGGAAAAACTATAAGTAATGGAGCCATCATCTGTTGATGAATACGAAATAATTCTGAATATGCTTGGTACGTCTTATCTGGAGTATTTTAACGAAGATATTACTGCTAAAGAGAGATCTGGGAAGATCAGAGTAGAGCAGAAGAATCTGAAAAGGAAAGCGAAACTCAAAAGCTATTCTTGCATGTGATAGAAATCTTATTAATCTTGAAAATGAGCAAGGTAATGGAAACACAAAAACCTGCTTCAATTCCTGAAAGAAATATGCTGTGAAATGGCGATCAAATGTTCGAAATAACTCCTTTGGATATTTAACTCTCTTGCATCTATCCACAGAGTAAATTTGCAGAACTTGTTAATTCGTAATGAGACTAGGTCAATTGAAATGTTCTGAAGACATTATTTAAAAGGCCACATCTGGATCGGTTCTTTTCCATACTATCGTTATTTGTTTGTTTGTTAGTCTATTTTGTGTAGATACTGTAGCTGTAATTTCGAGATGACATAGGGCTTTCAATCAACTTTTTCTCTCTTAACGTAGGAAAAGCCTCTGCTCAAGTTTTTCCAGCGACCCATCATTCACTCAGAGCGGGAGAAGTCCTCACATTGACTTGCAAAGTCAACTGGGAAACCGTCAACATGACATGGAAAAAATATGGAGAATCAATTAAAGAACGAGCAGTTATAGATACCCGATTAAATGAGAGAAAGAGTAAACTTGTTATTACTGAGCTTGTGGAAGAGGACAGTGGTGAATATTCTTGTGAAGCAAGTAACAATCTTGGGACTGTGGCTCACTCTTCTGTGATATTGGATGTAATAGGTAAGCTGGTGTACCTGTAAGACCATTGCTGTAAACTAGAACCTTGAATTTTTATGTTCCTCAGCTTTTCCATTGTTGTTTTTTCATCTTCTTGAAACTAAGATCATTAATTTAAAACAAAGTTAGATACAGGAGCTGCACCGCGTACGTGGAGATAAGTAGGTGATTTCTTAAGATAACGTGCATAGTGTCACGAGTTCACGTTCAAGTTACATTCTCATGACCGTTTCCTTTTCTGCCGTAAGATTGATGTTACTCTTTAGTGAGTATCATTGCCGATCATATTTCATCACCTCAACACACTCATCTCGACACCCCATCTTTTTTAACATGGCATTCAGTGTAAAAATTCGTTTGAGATTTTAATTGACCTCCCATTTCACTCCTCATCAAAATGCTCGATGAATATCAGTGACTGACGAGTCATGATTTTATGTACATTATCAAAATTAGTAACGGTGCACGCGTTATGGTTTTTCAAAGCAACTATCGGCGCGTCTTTATCAAGTAAGTATCTATTATTGAAGTTGGAAAGCGATCTTTTTTAAAAAAACTTCTTGAAAACATTTCATCGAATTTAAATTTGCTAATTCAGCGACCAAAAATTGGGAAGAGATATATGGAAACAGTCCAGACGTCATTATGAACTTATACCCCTGTTAGAATTTGGATGTATAGAATGACAGATCTGAAATGGACGTAGCAAGTTATTTTAAGCCTATTCCATACCTCTTAAGAATAGTACAGGAATAATAAAAACATTAATAATAATCGAATTTTTTACCCAGGATAACCCTTCAGTACAAAGTACTGTTATCAGCAGGGCTCTGCTGCCTAAGAATTAAAGCTATAAATAAGAATTATTCAGATATGTAAAATAAAACTGACTAAAATACATATGAAGGCAAAAATGCATTAAGTTAAAAATCGTTAAAAATATTAAGCAATAAATTTTCAAGTAATAAACGTCTAAGGATTTCTTACATAGAACTCTAGAATTAATGTTTCTTAAAATTAGAGGTAATGAATTAAAATCGAGTCACCTAAAAAATAAAAGGTACGGTGCGCAAAATCCAGTCTGACCTTTGGTGGTGTTTCTGATTTCCCATTGTTTCTAGTGTTCAAAGCGTTATGATGTAATCATTGAATTTAATCTTTCAATGGAAAGCATGCAGTGCCATTAAGGCAGTTTAATACAAAGGAGCGCGCTCTTTTTTGCAAAAAGTTATCAATTGTTAAAAATTGAAGATCACATTTCTGCAGACTGCATTTCGGGGAAATGATGGCTTCGGGTCTCAACGGAGCAGATCATGCGTTTGCGGGACTCTGACCATCAAAGACTAGTATAGCAGCCATACGTAAATATTTGTATAATCATCGATTGGTAAGTTTGTTGGGCACTAACAGTATCAATTCTGGAACGGATGCGCCGTAAGAGGTTTGCTCTTCCAGCTGCCTTCTTGTAAATTTTTTGAAAATGCGTTTCAAAACTAATCGTCGGATCCAGATGCACGCCGAGGTACTTGTAACATGTAATGGTGTTGATGGGAGAACCATTGACTGAGAGCTTGACCTGATAGCCTTGAAACAGATTTAAGCGTTTACCGGTACCAAACAGTATCATTTCAGATTTTCCTTTCTTCAGATTAAAAATAAGTTCATTTTCACGAGACCAGTTAGAGAGATTATCTAAGTCCTTTGAAAGGCTGGTTTAGATCGCATCGATGTCACTTGAGGATGTAAAAGTCCCCGTATCATCAGTATAAGTGATAATCCTACAATGACAAAGGGGACTAGGCATATTATTAAAGAATATGAGAAAAGAAGGGGTCTAAGGAACTCCAATGTTAATTGGATTTGGTTCAGAGGGCACACCATGAAACTGACCGATCTACTTGCGATAAAATAAACAATCAGTAAACCATTGTAGTTCCATATCATGCACCCCATAACGGGACAGTTTACTCAATAGAACGGAATGACTGATGGTATCGAATACCTTTGATAAGTCAATAAAAACGGCTCCTGTTGCCTTTCCACTGTCGACCTTCTTTCTGATGAAATCAGTGAAGTAAGTAACAGCTAGCTGAGCGGTTCAGACGGAAAGGAGACTGGTGCTCAAAAAGTAGACCATGACGCTCCTGATGAGCCATCAGCTGGTCGTAGAATATTTGCAGACTATTACTAGTTGTTAATAAGCGTGAAGATGAATATGGAGATGAAGATGGTGGAGATAAATGGAGACGAAGATAAAGATGAAGCTGACGGTGATAGTGAGAAAAGGCGGGAAATAGGAGCTCAAGGGTTGTACGTATATATTGCCTACGGACTACACTCACAAAAGATGGAATAGGTATAATTCTTATTGAAGTTTCATTATTATCGAAATTATAATTTTCTCAAGCTTGAGGAAGCTCAAGAGTCAATACGGGCGATATCAGTCCCGAGTAATAATATTATTGAGTGTATTACATTACAAAGGGATACGATTTGTTACATCTTATTCAGTTCCAGACCTTAAAAGAGCCCACAAAGAAAAACTACGGTAACGGCGCTGTCGTCTGTTGATTGGTACGAAATGCTTGATAATATCCGTTGTCAACACCTTACTGAAAAGAGCAAACAACATTCCATCTACCAATACAGGCAGACGGGAAGAAATACAACGAATAAAGGCCGTTCTGCGAGATAACAATAGAGTATGTGCGGTCACATGACTTTGACGTCAGAGAAATTTTATGGCCGCCATGTTGGAGGAGTGAAAATTTATAGCACTTTTTTATTCGAAAGCGTAATTTCTCGAGCGATGCTTTCGTTTTGCCTCGTCGTTGGCTGTTCTAACCACAAAAAGAAGAATCCAGGGCTTTGCCTTTGTCGGGTGCCAAAAATTGTCACCAATCAAGGGACGAAACCGAGATTTTGTCCACCGAAAGACATACTCGGTGGTTAGCTGCGATTAGTCGAGCTGACTTGACGGAGAAAATTCTAGAAAATGACCGGGTTTGCGGTATCCACTTTCATTCGGGGAAAGTAGCACAATTATGGGATCGATTAAACCCAGACTGGGTTCCTAGTTTGCATCTGGGGCACGACAAGCTGAAGGAATCCGACGAGAGGAAAGAACAACAACTACTAGAAAAGAGCACAAAGGATTACCGAGAGGAGAAAACGCGAAAGAGAACGTGAGGGGCAGAAAGTTATGCAAAGGAAAGCTGTAAAGGTGAATGAGCCTGGAGAGCAAATAAGAGATATTTATATGGTGAATGAAGGAGAAACTTTTGGAGAAACTTGAGAGGAGGAGAAAGAAAAGAAGGCAAGCATTAAAAACATTGCCTCAACGCAGATCGATCCAGAGGGTTACAGTCGATCATGCCGCACTCAGACGGAGGAGTGTGGCTACATGTTTAGAACACTAAAAACGTGGCTGTCTCAGAAATCCACTGCTTTTGAAGAAGATTACTTTGAAGGAGATAACGAGAAAGTGCGTTTTTTTACCGGTTTGCTGTCCTTAGAGGTATTAAAGAAAACCTTCTCTTTCCTGTCACTACGCGTATCCAGACGTCCTCTTCTGTTGAGTAAATTTCAGGAATTTGTTTTGGTTCTCATAAAATTGCGTCTTGGGGTACCAATTGAAGACCTTGCATATCGCTGTAATGTATCTGGGACAGTTGTCTCAAAAATTATTGTCAGCTGGTTGACTGTAATGGATGTGACATTATCATCATTAATTTGCTGGCCAGATAGAGAACAAATGCAGAGGACAATGCCAAGGTGTTTTATCGATTCATTTGGACTTAAAACATGTGCTATTATTGACTGTTTCGAAATTTTAATTGACAGACCATCGAACTTATTGGCAAGGGCTCAAACATTTTCGAATTACAAGGATCATAACACTGTTTAAGTCTTCATTGGCATAACCCCTCAGGGTACCATTTCATTCGTGAGTGAGGCATGGGGTGTCCGTACATCCGATAGATTTCTTACAGAGAAATGTGGATTTTTAAAGAACTTAGTTCCTGGTGATTTTGTCCTTGCCGACTGAGGGTTTACGGTCCATGAAGAAGTGTGGTTTCGCCAAGCTGAAATCAACATCCCTGCATTTACAAAAGGCAAAAATCAGCTAGATTGCGTAGACATTGACAAAACTCGAAAAATTGCCAATGTCCGCATTCACGTGGAAGGTGAACGTGAACGTGAACGTGAACCAGAAACCCTTTGATTGTAAGCTAATAGGCTTCGGGAATTCTTGAATTGATCGTTAGTGCAGAAGCTGGTCTCTGGCATAAGATATGACAAAATATCACAAGCTTCGACAGGAGGAAGGCCTTCCGAAGTATATTTCTGCACCGGAACGAGCAAAGGATTCATGCCGATCACTGAGATCTTTTCGACATACCTTTTCTTAATACTGCCTTCCAGTGAATTGGCATAAGCGGAAAATATAAGCTTGGAAACCACAATCGCTTTGTCCGAAGACGCATATTTTCCCAATTCACTGACCGCCATCTCAAGAATCACTCCTCCAACATGGTGGCGCCTCGTTTCCGAACATTTCTATGACGTCACGTGAACAGACTCTTTTATCCAATACCTTTTCTACGGAACTGTGAGAGAGTTATTCAAACAACCCGCCCACACCAATTTCAATGGCTTTGTAGTGCTGCCGTATGTACAGGGTGTTTCCGAGAAAATAAGCCGCATATTGAAACAACAAAAGGTCAAAGTAGCCTACAAACTACAACAAACAATCAACAGCCTTTTTCCACGCCCCAAGGAGCTAGACAAACCTGACCGCCGGAAGTCAGGCATGGTGTACAAAATCAATTGCACACTGTGTAATTTTAAGTACTATGGCCAAACAGAGACCAGAATTGCGGAGCACAAAAAGGCAGTTGCAGGTTTTGACTTAAACTCCAAAGTCGCAAGCCATGTCCGCCTTTTCGACCATAACATGGATTTCGTAAACGTCAGGGTCGTTGGTTTTGAAACTAATTACCCCGTGAGACTTTTCCTTGAAGCCTGGCACTCTGCTTTGGATCCTAATGCTGGGAAAGATCACATCGTACTCCCAGAAGCCTATAAAGACCTCACGGGAGCATCAAATACATAGTTACCCGCGCAAGCTTCGCGTCACGTTTTTAACTTTAAATAGCGTATGATAACGATCTTCGTTTTTCATATCACTGATGAAGGCTTAAGCATTAGCCGAAACGTCTGTCCCAGAAATAACAACAGTCAGAGGCAACCAATTTCTGTAAAATGCTTGATAATATGCTTGGCTCCTCTGTAATCGGCTACGCTGTTGCAGTATCCCTGCCATTTTTTTTTTCTTTGTCATTGATTGTCATTTTTTGCTGTGGGTACGCGAAGCGCAGAAACAGCTATTAGAATGGGAAAGAATATGCAAATGTACCACTCACTCAGATGTAAACAAATCGATATGTCGACGGCAGACCAATTGATAGCGACCTTCCGAAATTATATGGTAACGATTCTATCACATTTCTAAAGTAATGCTGCGACATTATAATTTAACTCGACCTTTCTTCGAAGGAGTTTCGATTTGAATTAAAATACTCGTCGCAGTTAGCATATGGGTAACCGAGTCAAAGCTCTTTCAAATACTAAAGGTGTAACTATGAGTGAAGACGCTTAATGCAATTGCTTTTGCGCGATCATCTTTCGCCATCATTTGCATTATTGTGGAATATTCCTCGCCGTTTCCGAGTATATTTTGTTTTTAGCAAGGCGTCCAGGCCACAATCGTTCTTAAATACAATTTCAAGCCTTCATTCTTCTCACTGCGAGCCGTCAGTATTTATATTTTTGTATATCGCTAGAATGAGTAACCGGCGAGTTTTTATAGCGGAAAGCGTAACGTTGTTTTAACGTCGGACTGGTCAATTGTTTGCTTTTCTGATGGTTTTACCTTTCATCTGTTTAGTAACTACACCAAGGCTAATCAGTGAAAATCATTTTTTGTACACCCCTGAATGTTAAAAATATAGAAATTTGACATTTTTGTCAACTAAATGAAAATTTTAGAGGTGAAGAGTTTGTTCCACATACAAGAGCTGTCTTTTTTTTTTTTCAATACTGACATCTCCGCGCGAAATAAGAAGACTATACGAAAGCTTGAAATTCTATTTGAGAACGATTGTGGCCGCTTTTTTAAAAACCCAATTCAGTGGCCACTTTGTTAAAAACAAAATATGCGAGGAAACGGGCAAGTGATCATGAAAGAGATTGCAAAAAGCGATTGCGTGACACTCGGTTAGTTGTAAGATGACAAATGTTATCGTGTAACAGACGAAACAACATATGGCAATCTGCGGTCTTTCCTTACATTTAGGCAACACGGAAAGCCGTAAAACTCTCGAACAAAAGTTCATCTTTCAAATCGACACTCTTAATCCCACAGGTATCAACGAACACTTTTCATTCCTCTAATTTATTCGTGTTTTTCTCGTTGTCATGTTCTCACCAATGGCGTACCTCCGCTTTTACATATAAAAACACAAACAACCCGCAATTCCTCCATTCGCTCTGACGAAGGACTAACGCTCGAAACGATAGCCTTTTTATTCGTTACGGTGGCCAATTTACATATTTCAACCGAGTTGATATAACCAAATTACATTGTTACTCCCACCGACGCAGCACTACAGTTTCTTTAGTAACTTTTAGCCTTTAGATTGAAAAAACAGTTTTCAAAATTTCCAGTCTGCATTCTGTACCCAATGTGGAGTCTGTAGTCTGCATTTTGTACCTAGTCTGCATTTCGTACCCGGTTTGCAGTCTGTATTTTGTACTGACCGATAGCTAAAATGTGAATTCTGACCATTCAGCCAACATCACCCCAGCAGTTCAAAGTAATACCAAGTAGTTTCAACTGTGTCCGGGAGTTACCCATTGTCATTTAATTATCTTCAAAACTCATTCAAAAGCAATGTATCCATGACTTATTCACAGTTTCTTTTGATTTATTTCTCTCTTTATCACCGTGGTTGTTGTTGTTTGGCAAAGTTAATGAATAAATAAATAAATAAACATCTAAGCCGAAATGTTTTAAAAAATGTATTTCTGCGACGGAGAGATCCAAGAAGTTCAAAATAGAGCGGTGGGAAATGACAAAGAAAGCGCAAGTCAAAACATATTTTTGTATGTGATACAAAGATTAACAATCTTGACAATGAACAAGGTGATGAAAACACGAAAAACTGCTGACATTCCTGAGCAGAATTTGCGGTAAAACTGCGATTAACTGTTCGAAACGATTCCTTTAGATATTTACTTCCTTTGCATCTATCAACAACTTGAAGTTGATTTGTGGATCTTTTTAATTCGTGATGAGACTCATTCAATTGAAATGAAGAATATTGCAGGTTTGATTAAGAGGTGACAAGAGCTCTTCAATCTAGCTTCTTTTGTACTGCAAATGGAAAACGTTCTTTTGAATGGAGAGGAAAAATGAAAGATCAAAAAGTGAAACGTCACGGCTAGCCAGTATGATTAAAACTGCCAAATTTTAACCATTAATCATAAAAATACCTAACCATAAAACAAAAAAAATGAATTTTAATCGCAACGGACACAAAAATTGACCGTAAGCCATAAAATAGCTAGGGTTTTAACTGTTAGCTATGAGGGCCATCACCACATCGAGGCCCTCCTAAGTGCATGACACAGTCATGGGTCTCTTGTTTCTCTTTGCAGAGCTACCCATTTTTGAAATTATTCTAAAGCAGCCACTTCCCACAATGGATGGGGAACACTTTAATTAACTTGCCTATTCCAAAATTCAAAAGATGCAATCTGGAAAAAAGATGGTGCCTCAAAAATTCAAAGGGCAAAATTCCATATCGAAGAAGGAAAGACAATTATTGCCATATGAGATGTTGAAACTGGCGACAGCGGTAAATATTCCTGTGAAGCATCCAACAAAGCTGGGAATAAAGGCTGATAGTTTCTAAAGAAACTGTTTGGGGCTGCGTCGGTGAGGGTAACGAAATAATTTCAATGTATCAACAAAGTTGAAATGGTAAATTCGCCACTGTTACGATTATAAAAGCTGACGTTTCGAGTGTTATCCCTTCGTCGGAGCGAATAGAGGAATTGTGGGTTGTGTGTGCTTTTAAAGGCAGAAAATGGAGCTACGTGATTGGTGGGAACATGGCAACGAGAAAAACAGAAATAAATTAGTGGAATGAAAAGCGTTCGTTGATACCTGTGGAATTTAGACTGCCGGTTTGAGAGATGAGCTTTTGTTCAAGAGTTTTACGGCTTTCCGTGCTACCTAAGTGTAAGGAAAGACCGCAGATTGCCATATGTTGCTTAGAATAATTAGGTAAATTAAAATGTCTAGCGACTGGTTTCGATGTGTCCTTGTCATTCCTCTCCACGTCGCGAAGGTGTTCTCGGAATCGGTCACCTAGTCTTCTGCTTGTTTCGCCGATGTAAATCTTTTTCCAATAAGTGTAAGTTATGCAATACATTACATTGGCAGAGGTGCACGTGAAGTGATCGGTGATCTTAATGGATCGTTTGGGTCCTGATATTTTCTCAGTGTTGTGAACGAAAGGACACGTTTTTCATCGTGCACGAGCGCATTTAAAAGTGCCTGGTTGGTCATTAGTCTGAAAAGAACTTCTGACCAAAAATTACCTATATTTTTGTCGCATTCGAATGAAATGGGCAGAGGCTGCGAAAAGATAGTGCTAGTAGTGTACCGCGTCTGGCTAGCGAGAACCGCAGGGTCTGGGTCCGAGTGTTGTAAATAAATTAAAAAATCGCTCGGTCAAACTGGGACCGAGTTGTGTAGTAGCCTTAGTGTAGTAGCCGAAGTATAGCCGAAGATGAGCCGAAATAGTTCCGAATGATAATCATCTGCCGATCACATTTACGTTACGTTATAAACCGTGAGAGGGTGATGACCTGACTGACGGTCACATGACTGATCATATATTCACACCTTCGGCTCATCTTTGTCATCATTCGGCTACTCCATTCGGATATCATTCAAAAGTATTTCAGCTCATCTTCGGCTATACTTCGGCTACTACACTAAGGCTACTACACAACTCGGTCCCACTTTGACCGAGCGATTTTTTAATTTATTTACAACACTCGGACCCATACCCTGCGGTTTTCGCTAGCCAGACGCGGTACACTACTAGTGCTTGTCTCTGGATCATTTTGAAGTAATTTAAAGTTTTTAAGAATGATGGATTTAACTGAGCGGTTGGGAAATAGACGCTGATGCGCGGGTAAAGATAGTGCCTGGTAGTCTTTTAAATCGCAATGCCTTTTTTCGCCTCCCAATCATTTCTTTGTTTTAATCTGATAGGTGCAAGTTACCATCCACTCATGCTTCAATGGTTTATAATCAGATGCGGAGAAACAAGAACCGAGCGGAATTCGTTGCCGCGTATGTTTAATTTCGATCAGCCAAAAAACTTGCCGTTACAAAAAGGTGTGTCCTGAGGTATTTACGTTCCGAGGCAGAAAACTCTAAGGTTTGTTATCAGATACAGACGGCAGAAAACCCTGTAACGGCTTTACAATGCAAATATTTGTTAAGCAGCTGAGGCGAAACAAGGCATAAGATTGGAAAAGAGTGGAATTTGGCTTGTGCAGGCTAAGAAAGATTCTGTTTGCAGCGTCGAAAGTTTACGAGTTTTGAGTGTGTGCAGTTTCTTTAGACTAGATATGCGAATATTATTTTTCGGAGTTGGATGGTTACAATACTTGTGGATCTCTCCGTGAGATAAGAGGGGCTTGACTTTTGAGATTAAAAGCAACCCTGCATTACCGCAAGAACAATAACTACAAGCTCACAACCATGTTTTATCTCTAGATTAAGTGCTTCAAGTATGAGTTAGTCATAAGTATTCTTTGACTATTTCACTCTTTACACATGCATCTCGCGTGGCCTTGCGGCCATGAAGTGGACAAATGAAAACGTCTCTTTGTACATCTCGTTATTAATTTCCGCTTTTCTGAACTTGCGTCAGGAAATGTGAGGTTCAAATGGTTTTTCTTGAACATTGACTACAGTTGATAACTTAAGAATAATCTGAGTTTAACTAGTTTTGCTGGCGACGTCCGTAAACCATTCATAACGTTCACATGACTAAACTGAGTTAAATCCCAAACCTGCATGACTCACAACTAAGAGTAAATCAAATTATTTTTCACTAAGGATTTTTTAACTCGAGATACTTCAACAAATTATATGCAAACTCTACAACATTGCTCCTTACCAAATTAATGAGCCCACCGCAGTTAAATGTTAGCTTGAGCATTCAAATTAATGACAATGGAAGGTCGAAATATAGACTGTGCCTTTGTCGTAAATACCGTAATTTGTTAAATGATCTTAATATATCGCCTATGGTTGTTTCTCACATCACCGTTATTTGCAACATTGTACTTTTTTTAAGTCGATGGTGGCTGGAGCGAGTGGAACTCATGGAGTATCTGTACCAAGCCGGTTGGTGGTATACAAACAAGGGAAAGAGAATGTACTAATCCAGAACCAGCAAATGGTGGGAAACACTGCAATCGGGCCAGAGCACTGCTGAGAGAATGTAGCAACACGTCCAGTTGTCATCAAGGTAACATACAAAATTCTAATTTTGTGATTTCAGGGAAAGGAAAGTCTCTGACAAAAAAGAAAAAATTAATGAATACACGAATAGATATTAAAATAACAATGAGTTTAGGAAAAATTCTGAGTTTGAACTTTAATCACACACTATCATGAAGGCACGTATGTAAAAACAACAAATTACTTAAAGTAAGGATTTCATTAGAAGTCTCACATCCTTCATGAATGCATTCAAACTGTACCTGTACAAAATTCACAATGTACTTTTTGAAAGAAAGAGAAAAAAACTCGTTCCATGTATATAAATTGTCAAGTTACCGTTTTCTGATAGCTATAGATTATGCTCGTTTTAAAATCTCTTCTGCTCTTCTATTCAGTGTAGCAATTATTACAATGAACGTTATGAGGGTCCTACTTTGATTACAAAACTTTTTCGTAGTGTCTGTAATAGAATAAGAAAGAAGGTAAATTTTGAGCTCGGTAAAGAACGAAGTAGAGAATTTGGTTGTTCGTCTTGTCACAAGCGTGGCGTGGGACAAAGAACAAATTCTAACTCTCCATGAGGAATGAAAACTAAGACCTTCAAACTCCGCGCTCCTATGCCCTACCACTGAACCACAGAGACTCTGTGGTGACTAAGGCCCAACATGAAGTCCATGTATAACACGCGTCCTGCATACTGCTGGGATGTTTGTTATTAGCTTCATTATTATTGATGTTATTTCCATCATCAAAACTATTTAAAAAAAAAGAACAAACAAACGAACTAACTAGATTTATTCCTTTTTTTTTTAACTTTGAAAGCATTTCCACTGCGTTTTAAAACAGAAAAGAACCCATCTGTCGGTAGAATGGAAATCTACACGAACAATAGCTGGGAAAAGCTTTGTACCAGTGAATGGGATGAAGCTGATCTCAATTTAACCTGCATGGCCATGGGCTATTATAACAACGGTGTTTATGTTAATAACACACGGTATGCAGAAAGAGGCAACACCTCCAAGACATCCATCTGCCACAACTGCACCATTCCAACTACATGTGAAAAAAACCTGGCAAAGAAACAGCAATTTTGCAAAGGTAAAAGTGAATTGTACTCATTTTCCGGATTTTTTACCACGATAACTTCAAGTACATTGACAGAAAGATAAAATTGCCTGAGAGAAATTATTTTTAGTCCTCGAGGTTTGCTCAGATACAAGAAAGGTATCAAAAATTAAAAATTCTGCCACAGCTGGCAGTAATGTCGCAATCTGATTGGCCAATGTGTTGCGGACTCACTCGACTGCGCCTCGTGAGTCCTCAAACTATTGTCGCTTAGTTGATTTTAGCTGTTTTCTACAACTCTAGTTACATGCTTAAAAGATAACTACTTAATATAGCCGTCGAAATAAGAACCTGCGCTATCATGCATTTAGGGCTCATAAACGTCATAGTTTCAAAAGAATATTCAAATTGATACTTTTAAATCCTTAATTTCAGCTCCCCTAAAAATTTTTTCCCATTTTTTCTCTTTTACATGCAATAAGAAAATCTCCACATTTCCAATTGACACCTGACAGAACGTCTCTTCCTTCAGAGGTTATAGTCTATGATATGAATTTCCCGATTGCACTCTCAAAGTTTAGCGTTTTAAAGTTATGAGAACATG